>NC_134029.1:22807608-23113746 GCF_964204645.1 Tubulanus polymorphus
TTTAGAGGGGCATTTCATTTTTACATCCACTCCTCTGAAAATCAGCTACCCCTCATGAAACATCTGCTTCCCATACCAGAGTGAATGTCAATATTCAATCAATGCCGAGCTATGAAAGATTACACCAGAATTGAGCTTAATTCTCAGTATTTTTTTGGAAGATCGAAAGCCTCGCTACTTCAACAGCCACGACGTCGTACACATAACAATGAATGCAGCCCGTTTAAAATCCCAGCAAATGGAGAACAATGAATGATCTTTAGGCGAACGCAAACATTTCTGGTAGATCGATCAATCAATCTCGGTGTTACGACATAATATCAACACAAACACTTAAGTACTACTGTAGTTATATACTAAAGAAAGTTAATGCGTGTTTATAAATTTTGTTTATGAGAGAGTATCGATTATCTTTCAGAAAGTCAGTGAACACCGGGTAGTTCGATTTTCCATAGCCACGAGGTAAAACAACACAGTCAAGTCACTGGTGGTTCCACAGTTCGTGTCTGTTATTTTTCTTTCCACGTGCGTCCGATGAAGTATATATTTGTTGAAGAATTCCACGTTTGGAGGGTATATCGAGTATGAGCAATGAGACAAAAAGAGCCAGTACAGAAAGAGAGATCTGGCAGATTTCAGTCAAAACAGGTTTCAGTAATCGCGTGATTGATAGAAAAGAATATATCCCGACTCTGAGTTCTTTTGCAGATCTGACGTCAGGCCATAGAAATCTTCAATGGCCGTAGCATCAATTTTCTACAAAAAAAGATTAGTTAAATTATTTAGGGTAGGATAGGAGTAATGTAGTAAATAGTAGAACTATCATCAAAGGCAGAAATGTGTTGATATGGGAGTTAACACCACGCAGAGGTTAGGAAGGGAATTCCACATGATGTGCGCAATGTCCCGAATGGACATCTGCCAAATGACTTCAGCCAATATTTTCTGACTGCTGTGAAGTCTGATTCTAAGTCGACTCTATCCTGTTAACATTCTATACGCCTTACTATGACATTTTAGGGTTTCCAGTGGTAAGGCCAGGGTAAAAAGAAGTACTAAGAAAGACTTTTTCGGCAATTTTAGACCCAAAAGGAAGGACTTTTTGACTCCGATGTACTATCCGGTAAAATGAGGGCCCATAAAGGAGCATTTTTGCAATGCCTTTGCCCGAATACTAGTCATGTAGACCAGTCATATATTTTAGGGTAATTCCATAACACTCTCCTGTAGATTCAATCTTACTGATAATTGAATTACCAGTAATTACCAGGTACTGAATACGGAAATACTTCAACGGTCGAATTCGCGACAAAAATACATAGAAATCAAATTTGGAAGGACTTTCTTAGCCAAAGGAAGGACTTAGAGTCAAAAAGAAGGACAAAGATTATGTTTGTCCAAACTTTTTCCAAAAGAAGGACTTGGAAGGACCGCTGGAAACCCTGTTATTGGATATAAATGAAAATATTAAGAAAATATTAGTCTTCTTTGTAGATTTAATCAGGACGAAGTTTTATACCCAGTAGTTCTCAGTCAATACTTGACTCCTACAGTTATATCATTTAAATTCAGAACTGGATCCTGTAGTTGCAGGGTGAACAGATACTTACATCCACTATATCATCATCGAACAACAACCAAAATCCATGACTTTTCACAATACTGATATAGTGACCACGATTAGGTCCGCTACCGCAGTGTATAACCACAGCTACGAGGTCGTACATTCTTTCAGGATTACACGCGTCATCTGACTGAAATTGTGAAAACTGCTGCTTATCATGTATCTGTCTTACTACGGAACCCTGACTTATAATGGCAGCTGATATTCAAATCTCATAAATCATTTTAACAGTTTTCCAAAACGTTTTTCTACAACTTACTGTATTAAATAGTCGTAATTCCAACGGAAACACAACTCTATATGAAAGTTTTGTATATCTGTTCAGCTGCTCCATGTATTTGAAGCGTTTCAAATGTAGAGCGAGAATATTTGGCAGTTTCTTGACTCTCATTCTGAAAATGAGATGAAATTGATATATCGACTATGAACTCGGCTTGTCTAATAAACAAAGCCTCGACGATTCTATCCATATCTCTTTTCAGGTACTCCACTGACCTCGCTACTTTGCCAAGTATCAAAGTTCATGTATAATAAAACGAAAATCAAGGCCTTTAAAAATGTACACATCTTATCTCTACATGGTCTTAAAGCCAGGTGTAGGTCGGCCTTGAAAATGCCAACTGTTGCAAATGATCACATAATGCCACAAGCCAACTTTCTAAAGAAACCTTACGTTTTTTAATACGTAAATATAATCTTTTATTACGAATACGAACCTTTTTTGTGCCTCTTGCTTGCTACAACAAACTTCACAGTAGTATTTATACTCCGCGCACAATGTCTCCGTGCTACTGAATCCGCGCAGACAATGCGTTATCGATGTATTCTGTTCTACATCTACTGACAAATCCAGAAAATCTTCATCTTTGCTACTGACCTAGAATCGAATAAATAAATTCCTTTAATCCCCTTTCATTTGCATCATTAATCAGTCACTCATTAGTTGAATATATCATCGTATTATTCATGGGCCTAAACACTAGTATGATGTCCAATATAATCGCTTTGCAAAATGCCAGAAAGGGGAAAAGGCCCCCGAGTAAGATTTTATATTTTCACTTTCATACTTCACTAATTTTACACTGTGCTCAAATCAGTTTATCTAATACCCAGTAAATACTGTAACTAACCGTTTCACAGTTAAGGCATCTTGTTTCGTTAGTTAACGTTCCTTGAAATATATCGTGAACCCACGTCGGATCTGGTTTTCGGTTACTGTTATTTGTGAACGTATCCGTGTTCTTTGGTTTGATAGTTTGTTGTTTTTCAGCTGGAAACCAATGATAGATCGATATTAAAGTGATTATCAAATAAAAATTTCTACGTTTTTATCATTGCTTACAGCTCAACTGTCATCCAAGGTTCCTACAATTCCTGGTATCCAGAATTCAAGGACTTTTTAAGGAGTAATTTTCAAAATTCAAGGAGGTTTTCGCGGTCATATATAAGGAAAAAAAGTCGAAAATTCAAAAACAAAATCCCCGTTTTTCTCAAATTTTGATCAGTTGTGTGTGCCGTTTTGGTTTTACATGTCTAAATCTCAAAGTGAAACAACTTTCACTCACAAGTCACACAATGAGGTATAATAGAATACACTGTCTTCTGAAAAGGACCTTTTGAAAATTGTTAATAGGACTTTCCCAGAATTTAAGGAGTTTTAAGGAGTTTATGGATATTTCTCAAAATTAAAGGATTTTCAAGGACCTTGAAAAATATATTCAAAAATCAAGGAGTTTTCAAGGATTCAAGGAGTTGTAGGGACCCTGAAACCACTATATTCGCTGATAGTCCAATACGGAAACACTTACCCTGTAAAATATCAGCTACTGTATTCAGGAGATAGTTTAAAAATTCGTGCGCATCTTGTTGCATATAATTATCGAATAGTTCTGAAAATTAAGGCGTTTTTTGTTTAATTCAACACAAATTCATGTTACAGCGCCTTTAAAAATCAGGGAATCCAAAATATATCCTGCTATTTCCGCGTCCAAAAATTCCCCGAAGTGGCATCCTCCCTCGGCAGCGGGGAACCCGATAGCATCGCTAGACTTAGCCACAACCCTGCCACACTTGACCGGGTGCACAGGTGTGCCAAACAAAAACTTGCACCAATCAGATTGCCCATTGTGTGATCTGTGACTGAGGCAAATTTCACGGAACTATAAGTGAGAAAACGCGGGTATAAATAAAACAGGATATCTGATTGGTTAAAAATGACATCATCTAAGCTACCCGTCTACCGGTCGGGTATGTGCGCACTCAGTCTACTGTGTGGCAGGGTTCCGTATTGTGGCGAGTCTCGATGCCATCAGGTTCAGATGATCCCTACCAGGGGAGGATGTGAAGTGAGTGCTGTTTCCTTTCCAAGAGATCTCTTGTCAATAGTTACCACCAAGTACAACAAGAGAAGAAAAAAGTAAGTCTGGATTTCTCAGATCTGTAAGAGCCCTGATATTCATATTTTTCATTTTTTTTGTGATTTGCGACAACTATTTTTTAATTACCATTCTCTTTCCGTAATCTTTGGATGAACTTTTTCGGCGCGATAGTGCCAACCTTTTTCTTCTGAGTGGCGATGTTGTAGAACAAATCAGCCAGACACGTTAATAACGTTTCCTTCTTCTGGTTTTTCTGCTGCTGTTTATAATGCAAAACTTTCTCCCGAAACGGGCGACAAAAATATAAAGCCTGCAGCACAGAATTACAGTAACACGTGTTCCCGAACTGAAAAACGAAAGTGAAACTTCGACAATTGATTTGACCTAATTTATAGTTGAGCGAATAATTGAAGGAATCTTGAAATCCCAGCTGAAATAACTTACATTCACCAGCCCAAAATAATGCTCATTGGCTGGGAATTGTTCTGATCCTATTTCCTTCTCCAGCTGCGAGGCATTGGCTCCCTAAAATAAACATGAATGAAGATTATAGCAAATAATCAGCCATTATTGATAGGCTAGCACGGCAGTATTAAAAGGTAAATCACACTTTTGTACCCCCTCCCAAACATTTTCATTTCTACATGATATGAATCAAAGGAGTCTTTCTACATGATATGAATCAAAGGAGTCTGGAGAATCAAAATGAATTACTTTTAATCAAAAACTTAACATCTTTATGAGATTTTAGTAATTTTGGCTAGCCTATACTAATGAGTAGGCTATATAGTACTACTCACTCTATCATCATTATTATACACTAAAGACTTTGTAGTAATAATAATTTATCTGAAATCTATATTGATCGGGTTCTAGAACATGGTATTGGTAGGGTCAGGAAAAAAAGAGAAACAGAAAAGAACTAAAGAAGTGGCCTAATTGACAAGGGAAGAAAGTTCAGGATTTCATCAGTTTTTTGCCTGTTTTCACCCTTCTAAATCAACCCTATAAAACGGGTCTTCAAAACTTTCTGTGTATCTTACGTATATATTCAACGATGGTGCCCATTGCATTTGAAGTGATGCGCACCAATTCCACCCAGATCAACGAGAACTTACCATTTTATTTCGAATGCACGAAAGCATCACAAGCTTGCGCTCTTTACGTCGATAGTCGCCATCTTTGACATGTGTTCTCGAGTACGGATTGAACGCGCCAGGATTCCATAGTCTAAACAACACCTGGGCCGTCACCGTATAAAATGAGAATCCCTTTACGAAACGAGTGTCGCGCGCCCGATCTCGCTCGCTACGCGCCCGGACGCGCGGTCGGTGCGATTAATCCGGCGCCCCCGGCATTGAAGTACCATTCGTGTGGACGAACGCAATCATCGACCATCAATCACCATGGCAGGTAAAATCTTCGAGCAAGTGTTCGATGAATATCAGCTGGACAAGACACAAGAGGAACTTCGGCGTCATATTGAATTCTTCTATACCATGGACGAGGATTGCAGCGAATATCTCTCCAAAAAAGAACTCATGGAATTTATACCCACAGCCACCGTTGAGGTAATATTTTTTCCGATTTTATAAATCCTTATCTATCTTTTCAATAATCGTGATAAAATAAAAAAAATTCCTTGCGTCTCTCGATGGCCATAAATTGGTAGTAGTGTTTCCTGGATTTGTATCCTGCGCCGGGTTAAATCGCTAGTATAACTATTTAGATATAACTTCAGAAATCGTTCCCCAAAGACGACAAAGACGGAGACGATAAAATTTCTCTGAAAGAATTCCTTCAAACATATTTTGAGTAAGTCACGATAAAATAAGACACTATAGATTCATTTTGACTTTTTTCAACGACCACTTTGGAATTTTCTTAATTATTTGTTCATGCCGGATAAAACATTTTGAATTATTTTAGACCGTTAATCGAAGAGAAATGGAAAGACGTTTACTCAAAGGAATTTGACGACGGTGAAAATATGAAATTGAAGCCGGCTGAGTTGGAAACCTTTTTCGCTATCGTCGGACTAGCGGGTCCCCGTAGTGACAAAGCAAAAACGTTTTTCGAGAAACACGACCTGAATAAAGATGGCGTCCTTGATGTCAACGAATTCGTCAAGTATCTGAAATATGATTTGAGCGATCTGTTGGACGAATTGATCGCTCAGTTCAAGTTACAACTAGGCGATTGATCGTATCGTAAAAGTGAATTCTCGGGACCCACAACGTAACTGTGGAACCGAACTCAGGCGGCTCCTGGTCCAGCAACCCCTATCAGCCTCTGATAATGTGTGTAACTACTTTGAAAATGTTGTCATAAATAAATAAAATGATTAATTAGTGCATAAACCGCGAAAGCCTCTTATTTATTCAGATTCAAATGGTGTTTAAATGAATGTTGTGTATTGATATTCAGGCATGACCAACGACAAAGAATGTATTCTTTGTTAGCGCGATTCCCGCTGCGCACTGAACCCAGTTGAACTTAGTTTGAACACCATGAGCCTGTAACGACCAAATAACATCTTAATTGTCTTATTGCTTATTGGTTTTTAAGACCTGCCCTTGTCATGAACTCGGACCCTTCGCTTCGACCACATAGACCTTCATCTTCCGCGTGGCATTGACTTCTATGATAAAGGGATAGAAATTCAAAATAGTCAAAATCGTCCTATTTATTACATCGTCTGTGCGACACTATCAATTTGTGAAACGTCTTTTAGTGGCGATGTTGAGAACAAATGAGGGGCGGATCTAGGGTCTAATTAGGGAGGGGAGCAGGAAAACTAAGGACACATCTTGGTTTATAAGGGCACTCTTAGAGACGAATACTTCGCAAATTTTCTAAATTTGATGCAATTTATGAGCGATCGAGGCTTTTCTGGTGGAGAGTTACCGGAAAAGATCAACTATATGTTTTAACACCCAATACGGGTGGTTTAGTTTTAGAAAAAGTTTACTTAGAGGTTTAAAACAAATCATTCGACAAAGATGGAGACGGAGAGCTTTCTCTGAAAGAATTCCTTCAAGTATATTATGAGTAAGTCATGAGAAAATAAGATGCTGAATTTATTTTGATTTTTTTTTTAACCGCCACTGATGAATTTTCTCAATTATTTGTTCATGCCGGATAAAGCATTTCGAATTATTATAGACCGTTAATTGAAAAGAAATGTCGAAAGACGTTTACACGACGGAATTCGGAGACGAAAGAATGAAAGTAAACCAACATCAGTTGCAAACTATTTTCTTCAATGTCGGATTTGACGGTCCCCGCGCCCACAAAGCAAAAGAGTATTTCAAGAAGTCCGACCTGAATGAAGATGGCATCCTTGATTTCAACGAATTCGTCAAGTATCTGAAATATGATTTGAGCGATCAGTTGGACGAATTGATTGCGAATCTTCGAACAGGAGGCTCTTGGTCCAGCAACCCGACCTCGTATTCAATGTGTGTTACTATTTTGGAAACTATTGAACAAAAATAAAAATGTAAACCACGAAAGTCTCTTTCATTTTTTGAACGGTTGCTGTGGTATTTTTATTTCAATTTCATAGAGGCGTGCGTGACCAGACATGGACGAACGACAAAAACTGTGCGTGATTCCCGCTTCACTGAACACAGCGGAACACATGAACTTGTGTAACGACCCATTACATATTTATATTTGTCGCCTGATCAAAGTACTAGAGTACTTAAAAGTACTACATTGGATATTCACTTATTACGGATTAGTCAGGTTATTTAAAATTAACATTTAACATTATTCGGACAAAATTTTCCAGTCCCGACATGTTCATCCGAGTTCAAAACAGGTGCAGTTGAAACCCATTTGAGTGACAAATATGACGACATTTCCGCTCAATTAAATCTCCCGCCATCGTTTCGTCTGGAGTATTTTGGTTTTTATCTTAAGAGTAACACGGCAGTTTTGCCCAACGCGCCAGATTATCATCTACTCTAGGCGGCAACGTCGAAAATGATGAAATTCAAATAATCTCAAATAAATCACAGCACTTCAAACCATTTCTAGTCTCGTAAAACGCATTTATAGGTAAGGAAACCACTGGTTATTTCATGATTTAATTTAACGCAATTCACAGCACAACCACATCGATTCTCATCATCGTCGATAGGCCTAAACAGTAGTAAAAAGCCACTGCGCTGCACATCACAAATTCAAATGAAGTTTATTCTTATTCTTATTTACTACATTATGTGTAGTTTATATCTTCATTTCTTGAAAAGGACTCGAAGAGATGAGTTGAAATCGATTGAAAAATGTAAATGAATTATCTAATCATCATGGAGAATTTGATTGTGGATAGTTGCGATTTTTCTAACTTTGTTTTACTAAAAACTACTACTGCTCACTGCTGGATTGGATACTCTTCCGGTTACAGTCAATCATATACTATTGAAAAAAAAGAGAATTGCTGTAAATGTACGGATCATCACCTCTCATGAATTATGACAGGATGCCATGACAGTTTTTTGAAAAAGTGAAAAATGAATAACATTGATATGCATCAGAAGAGGTGTAGAATAATCAAGTGTCAGTCAGTCATGTGGTCCTCCTTGTTGATTTCCTTCTATCTAATTTTCCCTTTAAGCTTGCACCGAAAATGGCCTCAACCACCGCGAGTCAACAACAGAAGTTCTCAAATCTGCGTAGACGTCTCGACCAGCTCGGATATCGGCAGCCGCTCGGAATAGAGTCATTACCGCTCGTCGATCGGCTATTCTCCGATCTCATCCACACGACGGAAAGCTTGAAAAACGCGAAACTGCAAAGTCACCGCGAGTTGAACGATCACACGAAATTCGAGGCTCAAATCGAACCGTATAAAACTGACAACGCTAAATTAGTGAAAGAAAACAGCGATTTACACCAGAAACTGTTAAAACTACAGGATTCAACTGATGCTAACGTTCGAGGTAGGTGGTGCTGGCGCCAATTGCTCAAAAGTTGATTAGAGTTAACCCTTTCAGTGCTGACTAATCAATACCCTATAGTGCTGGAGATAATTTGAAAATTTTTAAAAATTCCACCCTGGTGTGTTTAATAACGGGAATACCACTATAGTGCGTCTACATCGCGGCGCGGTGTATCGTAAGTTACTAGTATTTCACTATGTTTGACTGGGGCTGCCATCTTTCAATAGAGATAAAAACTAATTACATCAATACACTGCAGTGCGGTGTACTAGCAAAATACATCACCAATTCATACACCGCACTGCGGTGTAGACTCACTGAAAGGGTTAATCAGTATCAACCGGTAGTTGACAGCGTGACAATTAAAAGTTCATGGTTACTTGGTATCTACCTAGCCGCAAGTTATCTTAAACCATCTTTTCAGCAACTGACTTGATTATGAACAGTGCTGGCTTGACCGACGCTAAACAACCCTGAATACGCAATAAGTGAAAACTTTGGATATTTCATTGTAGAATTGAAAGCATCGCTGCGTAAAATCGAACACGAAAATGCCGACTTGAAGTTCTTGAATAACCAGTACGTTCATAAAGTACGACAGCTGGAGAAGGAAAGCAAAAGCAAAAATGACAAGATTATGCAACTTCAGGAAAAGAATTTACACGCCGTTGTTCAGACCCCTGGTAAGTTGTAGACAAACACTCGATGTGAACATGCTTTGAAATCTTTGTATAAGTTTATCTAGATTTTTATCTGTTAAACACTATTGATACTGTTAAAGGCGTATTGTACAGTGGACTCGTCGGAAGTGTAAAGATATATTTCACTGAGTTGAAAATCAGTGAGATAGGTAGAAGGTTCTACTGTTGAAATAGGATTAACGGTTGTGGTTTTTATAAGGTTTGCAAAGACCCCAGCAGGATGGTTAGTTAGTCTACAGTCAACAGGGTGGCGCCACTTGTGTGGAAGTCAGGAAATTTTCCTTTCTTGAAAAAAGTCGGGGAATTTTGTAAAAAAAAAAAAGCTAAGAATCTGTGAAGTCGGGGAAAATTTGTTGATATTGCTAGATTGTGCATAAAATCAAACAGTTTCCATCTACGCCTTACGCATTTGACTGTTAGGCCTAATGTCGGGGAGAAAAACGTGGATCAGGGAAAAGTCCTGAAAAAAGCCAGACAAAAAAAAGGTGGCCACCCTGGTTAAACTCACTCAAGTCGTCTTAGTTTATTCAACGCGACGATCATTAATTAATTTTGAGGGTTTATCCACCTGATGACTAATACTTAGTAAATTGAATTGAAAGTTTAAATTGAGCACGTTATTATTGAAAGACTGAAGCTATTTAATCAGGTGGTTTTCTCGGTGAAGTTAAAAAATAGATGCTCGATAATACAACCGGTGATTACTGAATTTACAGGAGGCAGGAAAAAGACGATTCCATTCCGTCGACAGAGAATGGAAATCGACTCGGTTCTACCGCCGGAATATTCCACTCCGAAACGTTATTCCGCGCAGCCCGAGGACCCGTACGTCGCCGACATGCTCGGCGTCGCCGACTCGAAAATCGCCGATTTACAAAACATCGTCGAACGATTGAAAGACGAATCGGAAATATCCGACCGAAAGAACGCTCATCTTCGAACTCAGGTTAGATTTTGATAGTTATTTCTCCTTCGAGTAGAATGGAAATACTTCACGGTTGGATCCAGGTGCAGACCTGACTTACAAGTGTTTGCTGAACTACTACCAAAAATATGAAAATTATCTCAAAATCTGAAAAGTCGGATTTTCGAATAATTCACTATTTTGATGTCAAATTGTTCTCATTTTTGGTAAAAACTACTTATACTTAGGGAGATAGTCTGATCTGATCCGGGTGCCTCACATGATATGATATGATATGATTTATTTGCATAAAAGATTGTTACAGAGTTTACAAATGAATACACAATATATGGAAAAAAATAAATAAATTTATATTTAAATTTAAATTATTTATATTTAAATTTATAAATTTACCAATAAATTATGCGAGGAATTAGGAGAAGCCAAAGTTGGCTTAATCTAGTCCTAATCCCTCGTCCATACACTCTCACATACACACAGACATATACACCAATTCACATTCATTTCTAGTTTACCAAACAAACCATGTGGCATAAATCTGAAAGTCTTAAACCTTTTGTTGAAGAAAGGCAGAAAAAAATCCAAGTGGTTTTGAATTTTACCGTCTCTTTTTAAGAAGGACATTTCAGGTATTTTGATTGCGTCGTGTGTCAGGGACCCTGGATCCACCCGTGTAGACTATGTAATTTTGACTGTATATAATAAATCAATCAAATTTCAAGCCCGATCGAAAGGTATGCAGAATAATAATCTCAATTCTTGTATTCCTCGATGTTGTACTTGTTATCGTTTGACAGTTTTAATTAGCCTAATTGATAGAATAGTTTGATCGACGCGAGTTATAATTTGAGTATTGTTAAACGCGCGCGCGCGCCCGGTACTTTATATCCCTCCCTGTCGGGAACAATGATGAATTTTGTATGAGAACTGGTCGTTTGCGCGTTGTCAGAAAAGAAAACACTATAAACTCCTGACGCACACACATGCTTGGTTCGAACGTTATTCTCATCATTCATTTTAACACAACTTGCTCTATTGTCATATCTTATTGATTTCATAATACTATATGTGATAGTAGCGTATCCCGCGTGCGCGCGTGTGTCTATGTGTATCATCCGACTGACTTTTACTAATTCGAATGCATTACCGACTAAGTTGTTAGTGAGTGCTCAATTGTCAGGTGGCCCATGACGCTTGCGTGCTCAAACCTATGCTGCAAATAAAGTAGTTACCGACTACTGATGTTATTCGTGGTGTGCATTGAACTGTAAGACTACCGCTGTGTCTCTGAGCGCGCTCACTCGTTCATTCATTCATTCATCAAAAAACATTAGCCGCGCTAATAACTAACTGGGTATCTGGATATCATCTACGCATGCAGGAAAATCTATAAGCCGTGTTATTATTAGCTCAGGTAGGATGGGAGAAAGTGATTTATAAATATTAGGAGTTTGTTTGATGTTTGCCTCGTATAAAATGATGGATCTTAACTCTTTAAGTATAATAATGCGGTTCAAGGAGTATTTAATTATCACGGGATCGACATCCAGTATTTTAGAGCAAGCGTTCGTCGTTAAACTGTTCTATCGTAATTGAAATCTAGATTGGATTTTAAGGAATTACAGAAAATCGAATATGTAGGAACATAACTTCTGTTCGATCGCATTCAGTTTATTGGCTTTCTCTGAGAGATGGTAATTTCTTTAGAATAGAGATTCTTTCAATGAAGAATTCAAGTTGAAATGGTTTTAAGAATCTATTCAAGTGACTGTCGATTAAAATCAATGTTCTTTTGAAATCGAGTAACTTTATTCAATGGTGATAATTATCTCTATGCATTAGTGGGATACCGGTAATTGAATATGGGACCCATATGAACGTTATGGTTCATGGTCTTGTCTATTCAAATTGTATTAAATTTTTCATATCCTTCAATGTTGAAAATTTTGTAAAGATCTTCGGTTCCTAACAATGAAATATGTAAAAAAACGACAATAGATCGAGTAAAATTGATAAAAATTGCTTACAAAAATGAGGAATGTGACAGGGTTCACACATTAGCGCGCTATACGCAGTGTGTACACCGGGCCTAGTATCGGTGTAGTAGTGTGTGAATTGTAGATAGAACATGTTTGGATCATGCCCCGGTTTGCTGGCATTATTCCAGTCATTCAAACACCGGTTGACAGTCGCTGATTTGTTGTTGGTTTCTAATTGAATTGGGGGAAAGGTAGGCGTTTTACCCGAATGTTCTCTACTGGATATTCTACTGATTCTTACGATTTTTACGTTATAATTTTTATATTGTTTAATCAGCGAATGATTAGTTGTGTTGCGTAAGGTCGGGAATTTACTGATTAGAATTTTTGAAAAATTCTTCGTTGGTTATTTGTACCGGTATTGCTATTGTATGGGAAAGCTAACTCGTATCGGATATATCTAGGCACATATTAGGCCTATTCCACAGTTTTATCATATCATTCAAGGTATTTCTAGGTTTTTTAGAACGTTAAATCTCATCGGTTCATACAGTAAATTAGTACTAATTATCGTCACGGATGTGATACGTTCGAAGCATACACTTCATCACTGTTTATTCCATTACTCTCATGAATATTGGAAAATTGTTTTTTAAAAATCCGATATATGCATACTCATATTTAACGTGAGTATGATGGATATTCTCGAGTGTAGAAATCGGGAAAATTTCTAGGTTGTTGTGACAATTAACCGGTTCAGCCACCGGTGGACTCCAGGGGCTGGTTGCATAGTCATGGCTTAGATTTAAGACTGGTCTAAGACCAACTTTGTTCTAGAGCCAATCTAACAACTTAAGACCAGTCTTAAGATTTAAGACCACTTTTGGACTTAAGTCACGACTGTGCGACTGGGCCCAGGTGATGATAATTAACTCATCGTGTATATCTGCATGTATTTTACTAGGTGGATTCTTTGAACACTGAAATAGACCGATTGAACAGAATGTTAGAGGGAGGTCGTCCGTACGATGTTGTCTCATTGGAGGCGCGAAATAAAGCGAATGAAAGACTCATTTCACATCTCAATATTCAGGTATGTATGAATTGGAAATTCATTTCGATTTAGATGTTACAAAATTTTTTCATTATCTACCGCAAAAATATAAGGGCGGAAAAATTGAACTAGATAATGCGACTACTCTGTCGATCTAAGCTGTATGCTTTCAAATAATCGGAAAAGTTATTCGACTGATAATGAAATGATATCGTTCTCCGTTGAATTCTAGGTCGATTTCCTGCAGCAGAAAAATCGTGATATGGAACGACAATTGGATGATATGAGAAAGTGCGAGTTATCGCAATCGACGCGACAACTTGATCTCGACGCAAAAAATCAAGTCTTACAGGACGAGTTAGACGTAAGATTGCATTCAATACGTTCATATAGGCGCCACTTACCTCGAAACGGGGGAAAATCTGGGAAATTTTCTTTTCTTTGAAATATTCGGGGAAATTTATATTTGAGAAAAAGCGAAAGGTCGGTGAAGTTTGTTGAGATTGCTAGATGGGGCTTTTTAAAAATCGAACAGTTTCTATCTATGTTTTACATATTTGACTAGATTGATTAGATTCTTATCAGATCAAGTCAGGGAAAACAGCGCGCATGTCAGGAAATAGGGAAATCGTGATATCGTGAAGTTTAGTAAAATGAAGCCGACAGTAGCCGATTAATCCCGTAGTTATATCTTCTGTTTGCGAACGAATGAAAAGTAGATTTCGACGTCTATTCAATCCCGCGGAAAATCTTAAACAAACTTTCATTGTAAATTCCTTATCTGAGAGAATGCTTCACATTGTTTGCCGAAACTCTGTTTAACCTACGAAGACGACGATGAGGGTCATTTTTCTTTGCTTAACCGAATGATTATATTTGCCATTCAATTCAACCCTTCGATTCTGAGTTCAGTTGTTGATTCTAGAATGCATGTTTGTTGTCCTGTTTGCGATAATAAACCACCGTCATCAATTTGTTCGACTACTTTAAATGTAAACATGTTGTTATGTAATTTAGTACTAATTGAAAACAGAATCATCTTTATTTCTCTGCCACTGGTTCAATATTAAGCATTTGTCCGGTGTTGTTTTTGACTAAGGGATAATTGTTAGTGGGAGTAAAATGATGTAAGAGCGTGAGCCAAATGATTTGTTGATGAAGTACTGGAAATGTCTGAAAGTGTTAGGGGGTTTTTCTAAATCCTCTGCACCCAACCTTAAAAGACATAACTAGTGTCTGTGGGTTATGGACCAAGAATTTTTCAATGACTGTTGTTTTAGTAAAGTGTTATAATGTACTGTACTGGTAGTATTAATACGCCAAGTTTCTTCCGCAAATTTGTAGGATGTCGATCGATTGGCCAAACAGTTGCAGGACGACAAAAAACGCGCGGTCAATAACGCCGGACTCGAAGTCGCCGAAGCTCACCTCGAACTGGACAAATCTCGACATCAACTCGACCAACTAGAACTGGAAAACGCACAGTTAACTGTGGTACGTGTTCTAATCATTCACACAGTATTGGTATGATGTTATACCATACTCACCAGTAAGCGATATTTCATGTTTTATAAACGTAGGAAAAGGATAATTTGATCAGCGAAAACGAAGATATCAAATCGCGATTGATGGCGATGAAATCGGACTACAGCAAACTGGAAGCTCTGCAAGATAAAGTTCAAGAGGATAAACGTAAACTGAGCACTCGGGTCAATAAACTAACGGCTAACGGTAAGTACTTCTCCGTTTAACATCGGGTGGATCATATCTCTATTGAAAACAGTAATAAACCTTTTTTAATGGCGGCAATTAAAACGTTTGATAAATGTGCAATTAAACGTGTGAAATTTTCTACTTACAGAAAGGGAACTTGTTCTGGAGATTGAAAGGCTGAAAGCTACTAAAGGGGTCAGCGCTAAAAAGAAGACTAAAGCAGGACATTTGGAGGCATTCATAAAGGGTTTGGAGGGTAAGTTTGATAAAAATTGTTTCTGTGGTATGAACAATGCGCCCTTTATCGATGAGTTAGTTTTGAAATTTCTTGAAGTAAATCAACATTCATAGTTCCCACACATCCAGGAATATGGAAAAAAGTTAAGCTTTTTTAGACGGCAACGAATGAATAACTTTGTCAAATTCGATTAGGATGCTGTTCTCACGAATCGACCTTACAAATAGATGATTTCCCTTGGAATACTTGGGAAAATTTTTGCTTTTTGATTAATAATAATAATGATAATAATAATAATATGTGTCTTATATAGCGTCAAATCCAGCCAGGCCGCTCAGAGCGCTTTAAATTTTCGGTATTATAACCCCGGCCAATTCTATACTCTAACATGTATCAGTCATCTCTCCCTGGGGAGAAGTAATACCGAGCTGCTAACAAACGCTCAGGAGTCATCTATCAGTCCAGGTACCAATTTACTCCTGGGTGGAGAGGCAATGAGGATAAGTGTCTTGCCCGAGGACACTGCGGCAATGTACGGGGTTCGAACCCACGACCTGGCTTCCCAGAGCCGAACGCTCTAACCATCGGCCACACTGCTCCACATTGCACCCATTGTATCATAGTATAGGAACTTTCAATGATATAATTGTAATTTTTATAACTCTCAGGTGAGAGGGATTACTGGCGAGCGGAGGTAGAGACGTTACAGAAGATGTTGAAGCTCGGAGCGCGTAGTCCATCTCGTTCGTCTCGTTGTCCGTCTCGCTGTCAGAGTCCGACTCGTAGTTCCAGTCGACCGCCGAGCCGAAATCAAAGTCCAACGCGTTCTCCGTCGAAATCGCTGAAAAACCGTACTCCCAGTCCGAAACCGTCTTCTACACCTACCCGAGGCAAGAAAAAGGTAATTATAACGAGTTCATTAAAAATGTTTTGTTATGAAATTATGAGACTTTCAGTTATGACAGTAATTAGTTGACAGTAAGTTGGTATGGTTTGAATCATATTGATGTTTGTTTCAGAATGCTGCTCATTATGAAGCTCTGATCAATGTACTCGAAGATGAACGGGATTATTACAAGCGAGAGTATGAAATAGCCCGAGGATCGCGCTCTCCGCCGACTAGCGACAAGGTTTGTTCAGTTTTAACTCAAACAGCCCGACCCCGTATAGGAGTGATGTTTGTTTTCTATTAGAATGTGTTATTTTTTGTGTAGTGCACCCACGACGTATCGGTGATTCACAGACTGCAGAGAGAACGCGATGAACTTCAATGCTTGCTGGACAAGTTTGAAAGACACATGGCAGAGGTAGCTATCATTAGAATTTCCGTGTCACGGTTTTACCTAGCTAAAACTGCTTTATCCGAAACTTCTAAATTGTTTCATTTAGATCCAAGCCAATGTGAAGATTCTCACTTCGGAAAGGGACAGTCTGAACAGACTTTATGAGGAGGTATGTATCATCAGTTATTCTCGATCCTGTTACTGGTGAATTTAAGAGTTTGAGATAAAAGATTTTGATTCCATAAAGCTTAGCCTGACCGAGGCATATAGAATTGTAAAATCTAAAAATATTGTGAAATTTGGATTTTTAGACGAAATCAGAATTGCAACAGTTACGTCGACAGATCGTCAAATCACCGAAATCTCCGAAGGTTTCACTGGCCGCTCAGTCTGTTTTACGTCGCGTTGAATGCGAACGAGATGACGCACTCGCTGACCTCAGACGTATGATCACTGAACGTGACAGTTTACGTGAACGATTAAAGGTTCGTGATAATCGCAGATAATTGTTATTTTCGAAATGTTAATACAACGGGGTGGCCGCTGACCTGGTACACCCTGGGAATTCGACATATTTTATGAAATACCTGGGAAACGCAGGAAATTCGGATAATGCAGTTGACCACTCGATTCAGTGAAAAATGAATGAATTGTGATATTTCAAACCTGGATATTTTTCTAATTCAAGTCTGATAATGTCTATAGAATTAAGGTAGACCCCGATTTATGCTTACTTTTCCGGTGAAATCCCAAATGTACGGAACAGTTCTTAATTTTATTGCTAAGTATTTCGTGCTGGAGTCTTTTCATAAAAGAAGTTTATGTTAATTTTTGTTTAAGATTGCGACCGAGTCACAGTTATCAGATAGAGCCCACCTTGAACAACGTATCGAAGATTTACAAAACAACATGAAAATCGTAAGTATCTAAACACATATAATATACAGGTACATGTATATCCAATGATTTTCATGATGGTAATGATTTCGTTTCGTGATATATTTTTAGATCGAAGTCGAAAGAGATGATCTAGGCTCGAGGGTAACGTCGTTGAGAGAACTGTTAGGATCGCTCGAGGAGAAACTAAAAGATCAAGTTCAACTTACGAACGCCGCGCGAGACGAAGCAAACCAGAACAAAGGAACAGCCGGACACATGAAGTAATTTCAATTTATCTCGGTTTTAAAACGATATAATAGCGATGAGATTAGAATCAGAACTAGGGTCCAGTTTTACGATCAAAAGTTTAAGTAAAATATTTGGTTTAGTTGCCATATTTTCAATCACTTAATCAATTTAGGCTTAAACTTTTAACTGGACCCAGGACTCAATAATTCCTTTACTGAGTACACTTTTGAGTGGGTTATAAAGCCTAGTGCTGAGAATTAACTGAAACCAAAAATCATAGTTATGAATTTACCAAAGGAAAATTGTAAGAGGATTTTGACATTTCAACTAAAATTCTAAGAGCTATTTTCATAAATGGATTTATTCTCCCAATAGCAATATAGTAACGATAAAATAAGCTGTAGCAGCTAGAATATACGGGTTATTAGTGAGCAGTTGATTCAAACTGATAAATTTTAAACGTATCATTATGTTATTATTATTATTATTATTATTATTACTGTTATTATTATTATTATTACTACTGTTATTACTTCTATAATTATTATAATTTTTTCAGGTGCAGTGACTTGTACAGCCTCTAGGCTTTCACTGCTTCCTTCATTTACTGTTATTTCTCTTCACTATTGTCGTTATTATATCTTGTACTTTAAGTTAAATGAAAAATAAATTATTATTATCGTTGAACAGATTGTTAGCGGAACAAGCAGAACGTTCCCTGGACGAACAACAGAGACGAATGATTCGTCGAGAAGCCGACCTACGATCGGCGCAAGATAAAATCAACCTGCTCGAAGATCGTATGAAAGATATGATTCGTATGCAGGAAGATTCGCGCGACGAATCGATCAAACTACGACAAACGATCAGCGAACTCGATAAAGAGAAGGACATGTTACAAGTAGCGGTCGACGAGAAAACGGAACGACTCGCGGGGGCCGAGGACGAACTGGCGCAGAAAAATCAACTGTGCGGCGATCAACGAATGCAAACATCTGAGCTAGAAAATAAACTAAAGTAAGTGGAAAAAAAAAAACAATTTTCATGTTCTACTCCTGAAAACAAGAGAATTTTATGATCTCTGATTGGAGAAATATTCCCATAAATGTAATTACGGCTCCTACAATAATGGGGAAATTAGTTTGGATGGGAATTTGATAGATAATTTTTTCTAATCTGGGAAATATTTGGGATATTTGTTTTACACATCGTGTGTTCATAGTTCTTGGGTGTCAATTGTTTGCCTGCACAGAGCAACTTTTTCAGCGATTTTCTCGAAAATTACCGTTTTGTCAACCAATCACCATTAAAAATTGTACGACCATATGTACACTTTTAATGAAGGTCTCTTTTCCATTTGGAATAATTGAAAAATCACCCGGATGATTCTTTAATAATTTTGAATTCATGTCCCTAAATAATGTGAATTATACGTATCTCTGACCTCTTTGCTTCAGACATACGAATGAAGGTCTAGCTTACAAAGAACATGAAATTACCAGTCTACGCCGACAGTTAGACGCCGCGCAGCGCGATAATTCAGAATTGAGTCGAGCTCGAGAGGGTGCGTTACGCGAAAACAGACGACTACAGGAAGATCTCGCCGTCATGACTAAAACTAATCAGGTACGTAATACTTTATTTTCGGAAATAGTTTTGTCTTTGTACCTTAGATTTTGAGAGACTAATATCGCGTTTGAATTTGTAGGGGTTGAACACTGATTTAGACGATGCTATGGCTGAGACTTCAGAATTCCGAAGTCAAGTTCAGGATTACGTCAGTGAAGTGAAGAGAGTCGAAGAATTATTAGCTCAAAAGGTAGATTTCGTTTGTTTAGTATATGGTTCCCCCAGGGGTCATTCATTTATTACGTACGCATTAGGGGAGGGAGGTCTGTGCAATTGCGTACTGTAATGCTTAATGTATATGAAATGTATATGAAAAAATGGCCGATTTTGGGTACAGAGGGGGAGGGGGGTTGAAAAATTCAAATTTTATGCGTACGTAATAAATGAACGATCCCCCACAGTACTGGGAAATGGAGGGAAAAATTGGGGAATTTTGAAATGGTATTTTCGAGTTCAGAAATATTTGGCAATTTCATCGATTTTTCACAATGATTAAATTCACCTTTATTTTCTATTTCTAGGAGGAAGAACGAAGCGATTTATTGGAACAATACCGACAGTTGAGTCTGGAAGCCGATCGATTCCAAGCGGAAGCTCACCAGCTCGAGAGCGAAGGATCGACGCTTCGTTTAGAGGTTCTAAATAAAGAGGGCGACGTTCGTCGATTGAAGGATCGTATTGAACAGCTGGAGAGAGAGATCAGCGAGGTGATTGATTCTAGGAAATAATCTAAAATTGTTCAGACTTCGCACTAGACTTGTAAAACTCTACAAAAATGTGTCTAAATATTTGCTCTCCCTTTTTATGCCATATCCCTTTTTATGTCCAGAATAGACTTAAATTCTATGCACCACAAGCTGTGTTAAAAGAGTATGAGAAATCTTATTTGAATCTGTCCAGATTGTGATCAGTGTGGCGCGTATCAGTTATTGTATTTTGCCATGAAAAAATGTTGAAATCCTGGTACATAGTTTGAAAAAAAAGCCAATTGTAAGGATGTTGAATAATATGTGAAAATTCCTGACTTCCACAATCTGACCCCTGATATTGCTCTAATCAGACACATTTTGATTTCAACTTGAATGGAGTTAACTTATACAAAATATTATTCTGTATACAAAATAAAATTATATAATGAAAATTCTGTATATGAAATTTATGATTGAGCTATTTGCGAAGCGTTTCAGCTAATCTACTCATTAAAACGTAACATATTGATTTCTCCTTTTCAGAGTCGTCGTGCTGAACAGCAATACGAACTGCAGGTGTCGAATTTGACGAAATCCGTCGCGAATCTGGAGGGAAATAATCGCGACGTTGAAGAAGAGAGACACGGTCTGTTACGGGACGTCGCTGCTGTTCGAGATCTGTGTTCAAGACTGGAAGCGAATAAAGATCAACTTCAGAGACAACTGAATAACAAAAACTTAGACGTCGAACAGGTAAAAATATCTATAGCGAACTCTGCTTTCTTTATAGATAGGTTTTAGAAGGGCGACCAACCCATGAAAACCAGCCACCTCAGTTCAAAAATCTGCTGCCCTATTAGTTGATGTCAATGTGTTATCTATCTATGCCTAGTCAGAACAATAAGGGATCATTCATCTATTACATACGCATAAAATTTGAATTTTTCAACCCCCCCTCCCCCTCTGTACGCAAAATCGGCCATTCTTCCATATACATTAAGCATTACAGTACGCAATTACACTGACCCCTCCCCTAATGCGTACGTAATAAAATGAATGACCCCTAATAGCCTTGTTAGTGGTGGGTTAATGTGAGTTTGCATCCGAAATTAAGCTTCACTTCCCATAGATTTGTTGTAACCTATAACCTCAAAAAGCTTTGCGTTTGGTGTACACAATATTACGCTTGAAAATGAATACGGCTACTCTAAAATCCCAGCATAACGAGAGCTAGCGTTTGAGTACCGGTAAAACTTGTTTCACTTCATCGATAAGTATGAGAATGTGCGACTAAAATCTGAACCGAATTTGTTTTAATCGCAGTTACAAAACTCGATCGATGAACTGAACCACGAAATAGACGTAATGAAAGCTCAACTGAGCAGCGAGAAAGCGAACGTACAAAACCTCGAGGATATCATTCAGAATAACAGAGAGAAAGAGTTCAGCGCTCAACTGTCGACTCAGGAAAAATCAGCTGAAGTTCAACTACTCAAAGACCGATTAGATAATAACGAAAGTAAACTGTAAGTTATTCCGCCGCTGAATTTGCAGCTCAATTTTTTACGACGTTGCTCTATATTTCGATGCATTATTTGAAAATTCGTATTTTTTTTCTAGCGACGCTCAAAGTCGGGAATTATCGCAGCTGAGAACGAGAAACCTCGAAATTGAAACCGAATGCGAGAGTCTTAGACGTCAACTAACTGCTGAGAGATTCGAAAAGTGAGTTTCGCAATCATAGAACGAAAATATGGGAACTAACCGTATTCTGATGAATATTATCATTATCGTTACTACAAATCATTATTACAAAGCACTTTATTCAAATTAGGCTCCAAAGCGTTGTACATAAAATCACAAATTTTAGATTGATTATCGACCTAACTTGTATCACATTTACAGACAAGGCAACTATTAACTTAAAAAATGTCTTAAATGAAAATGAGTTTATAAAGCAAGCTTAAAGTCATGAAGTCTGCAGGTCTGCCTTATGAAACTGGGAACAATGTTCCATAAAACCGATCCTACTTGGGGATAATGATCTAAATAATATATCCTTTATGTATGATAATATTGGACAGAAGAAAGACCTTGATCCGATGACCGTAATATGGCATACATTTAATGGAAAACTATTCTTTCAGAGAGAGATGTATCCAGGAACTGAGACGTACGGGTATCACGCCACCGGCATCGGCTCGTGCGCCCGTATCGACGTCACGAGGATCTTACAGTCCTGTGAGGTATGAGCCCGCTGAAATCTCCACTATTCGCGATATCGAAGCCTCCGCGTCCATTACTACTACTGCGCCCAAAGAATTGCCCCCAGATCTTTATAGGTGATATATTTTTTTCGAATAATGCATACAATAGTCATCCAGCACGGTGTAGGTGCTACAGCTCACTGTATTATAATCCTCGGTATTGGTATAACGGTATGTATAGTCACTATATCACCTTCCGATTTCCAAAAAAGTGCACTCCAAAATTTTCGCTTCTTGAAGAAATGTTTCTTAATATTTCCATCGAGTACTGTACCCTTTCCTATGGTTTTTGCCAATATTTTCTAAATTTGGATTTATCGCCAATGGTTTTTCTATACGACCCGGCCCTGCGGTATTGCATTTAGCCACCGGCGAAATCCGCCATCTTTTTTCTTGGCGTTCTCGCAGTAGAACGCGTTGGATTTTTTCGCCGTAAAAATCTGGGAATTAGGATATTAGGGAGTTTTCACTCTCGTAACGGTGAGTCCGTTCGGTTTGGGGGTTATCCCTGATTTCTTTTTTTCCGTAAGAATTTTATTTACAAATATAATTTGATTGAATTGAATTGAATTGTTTTGATTTGTAACAGGATAATTATGCCACCCCCTCCTAAGGGTCAGCATCGTGGCGGGGAGGGATGCGGGCATTTGTTTGGCGCCTGGGACAACCACGATTCATGTGCGTCGTGCAGGCGCAAATCCGGTCAAATATGTGCAAGGAGCAATCCTTGCAATATTTGCGTCGTGTGGTCCGAGGACCTTTGGCTTCGGGCCGATAAGGCTCTTAAACTAAGAGATCGTCGTCGAGTTAGCAGGGATTCGTCGGTTTCGGCCGATGTGCCAACCGACGTTTCTAATCCTGTTTCTTATCGTAAAGCGGAGCGGTCGCCGGTCGTTCAGGTACGATCGGCTTCCCAACTCCGTTCACCGGGGAAGAACGCTGGTTCACCGGCACCGGTCTCCGGTCATTCACCGGTCTCTGGTCGTTCACCGGTTCGGCCGGTTCGGCCGGTTCAGACTACATGTTCGGAACCGAGCGCGCGCCGCGGTAGTCGCGAACGGCCCGCACCGGTTCGGTCGGTACCGGTCCGGTCCGGGTCGGGCATCGGTCCGGTTCGGTCCGGTTCGGCCACCGGTCCGGTCCAGACGTCGTCCGGTACAAAACATCCGGTACGTTCATCGTCTGATTCTGATCGTCGCTCCGGGGATAGAGCTCGCTCTCCCACTAGATTTAGACGCCGGGAGCGTAATAAACGAGCAAGATCTCCTTCTCGCAGATCAAGGTTTGATCGCGAGAGGGACTACGATCGTTATTGTCGGAAGTTTCGCCGTCGGTCTTCTCATCGTTCGTCGACGTCGGTTAGCGATGAAAGCGATTCTTCTAGTAGGTCACGATCCCGTTCGAGGGACCGTCACCGAAGTCGGCATGATCGTCGGGATACTGGAAAATACCTGACTCAGAAGGATTTCCATGTATTTGAGGAGAAAATTTTAAACTTGTTATCTTCGTCGCAACAAGTCGCTGCAACTTCTACAACAGGTAAGCCTATTCCTGATTGTCCGGTTAGAAGTTCGCCAGCCCACTCAGTTTTTCGGAATTCTGACTCTGAATTCCTGGATGCTGCGGTAGGGTCTGATTTCAATGAGGATCCGGTCCCAGAGGCGGCAATTCCTTCTGGGGTCGTTCCTGTCGCAAGCAATTGTGGGTTGCCCCAGACGATGGGGGCTTCCCTGGCTCGCAATGTATCTCCGTCCCGTTCAGTTTTATCCGAACCAGCGGGGGACATGCCATTTAGAGCGATGATAAGTGAGTTCTTTGTCAAGCACGGGGCAACTCGCGCTAAGCCCACAGCAGCTCCTCTGGTCGGTGAGTCAATGGAAGCTTATCGCCCTCCGGACTCCGATCTTAACGTTTTACGGGAATCGTCAGCGGTTTCAAGAGAATGGGCTCGATTGGATACGCAATTATGGGGTGAATGTCGGCCTGGAACTTTTTCATTTCCCCCTCCAGAACGGGGTATGAAATCTGGGAAATATTTTAGTTCAACCGATCCACCTATAGGCGCATTTCGCTCGGCGTATTACGCAACTCCAGGTGCTGTGGATCACAGTCATAACTGCCTGGATGCTGATTATACTTTGATCAGCCCGGATACTGTTACAGCACAGTCGGGTATTCGTTTGCCTAAGTCCGGTTTGGTGGCCATGACGTCAATCCTGGACAATCTTACCAGGGTTGGTTCGTTTCAAGATATGGCACTTAAGGTGTTGACGGGTGAGCTTCGCGAGACTCACGCCGCCGTTCATGCGGGCTCCGACCCAGAGTCAGTTGCCCTAAAACTGGAGGGAATGGACCGGATTATCCAATCTTTGGCTCGGTCTGTTTCGCATGTAATTCCGTTGTCGGTTCGGGGTCAGGCTAATCTGGTGTTAGCCTCCCGTCAGTCAGTGATGGACTCCAGTGCCAAAACTCGTCTACCGGATATGGTGTCCAATGCTTTGCTGAGAGCCCCATTGGGGACGTCTTCACGTCTCTTCTCCGGTTGGTGCGCTCCGGTTTCCGCAGAGCTGAGGAAGATTCGGGAGGTTCAGGCCAAGTCCAACCCCCGAACTCCGTGGAAAAAGCGTTCTGGTCCGACGCCGGCGGCGCAAGGTTCGGCACGGACGCAAACAGGACCATCTCAAACTTCAGCGCTTTCTCAGGCGGCTTCGGATGCCGGTTGGAGAACTAGCGCGCAACTTCAACAATCGTGTCAAGCCTCGTCCGGTCGTAACAGTTCCGGTTCGTATCGAGGCAAGGGGAAGGCTCCAAAAAGGGGCTCTTCCTTTCGGAAAAACTCGAAATGAATTCTTGGGACCAGTGGGAGGTTGTCTGCAGCAGGCAGCAACCCACTGGTCCGACCTCTTTGGAGACGGTTGGCCCTCCCGGGTCGTCTCTCGGGGCTACCGTCTCTGTTTCCTAAGGCGACCGCGCCTGATGAGGTCACCTCCCGACATGCGGCCAAAACCAGGTCAGGAGGCCTTAATCTCTCCGGCTCTCAAGGAACTGGCAGAGAAGGGAGCGATAGAACCAGTTTGCAACGAAACTTCTCCCGGCTGGTTTTCTCGAATATTCATGGTACCAAAGGCCACAGGGGGTCAACGGACAGTGATAGATCTGTCATCCCTCAATCGGCACCTAGACATTCCAAGGTTCCGGATGACCAAGCCCAAGGACGTGATTCAAGGGCTCCGTCCGGGTCAATGGGCGGCTTCATTGGACCTGAAAGATGCTTACTTTCAGGTTCCAATTCACCCAAAATCTCGGCGATTTCTCAGGATAAAGTGGAAAGGCCGCCAGTTCCAATTCAGGTCTCTTCCATTTGGCCTCAGTACGGCCCCGTGGGTTTTCACCAAGTTGGTCAAGTCAGTTCAGAAGGTACTTCAGTCAAGGGGTGTTCGACTGTTCGTTTACCTCGACGACTGGTTAATAGTCGCGAATTCGGCTCAGGAATGTCGGGAGGCAATGACCTCAGTCTTGGACTTAGTCCATCAGCTAGGGTTCCGCGTAAACAGGGAAAAATCTCAGTTGACGCCGGCCCAACAGTTCACTTATCTCGGCATGGACTTCGATCTCCGAATCGGCAAAGTCTTTCCGTCTATGGTTCGAGTGGCCAAACTTCAAGAAGCTGTAGCGGGAGTGTCCACAACCCCGAGAACAGCTCGTTACTGGTCACGGCTTCTAGGCTCCATCAGCTCCATGGGTCTGGTGGTGCCCTTAGGCCGCCTCAGAAGCAGGCGCTTGCAACAATATTGGAAGGTCTTCTGGTCTCAGTCGAAGGGCAACTGGGAGGCCTTGATTCCCGTACCTCCAACCGATCTAAGTCCGGATCTTCAGTGGTGGGCGGCCACTACGAATCTTCGGCTCGGGGTGTCACTAGCCCCGTTAGAGGCTCCAGTTCGTGTATTCACGGATGCCAGTCACCAAGGTTGGGGGGCACATCTGGAGAACCGAGTCAAAGCCGGGAAATGGTCTCGCTACGAGGCCACCAACCACATAAATTTCCTAGAAATGCTGGCCGTGTGGAAGGCCCTGAAGTTCTTTCACAGGAGAGTGGAGGGCCACCACGTTTGGTTAGCCACAGACAATTCAACAGTGAGGGCTTACCTTCAGAACCAAGGGGGCACTCACTCAGAAACCCTCACAGGTCTGTCGGCCAAAATTCTTCTTTGGTGTCAGACAAAGGGCGTGTCCCTGACTGTGGCACATTTAGCAGGGAAAAGGAACGTGATGGCCGATGCTCTGTCTCGTCGAGGTCAGGCTATTGCGACAGAATGGGTTCTCCACCAAGAAGTAGCCGATCGGGTTCGGGGCATTTTTGGCAATCCGCTGCTGGATCTGTTTGCCACCCGGTTCAATCGGAGGTGTCCTCTGTTTGTGTCCCCGTTTCCAGACGCGGAAGCGTGGGGGGTCGATGCCTTCTCTCTGGACTGGTCGGGGATGCATGCGTATGCGTTCCCGCCCACACCAGTCCTGCCGCGCTTACTGGATCAAATAGAGAGATCAGTCAATTGCAACATAGTTCTGGTAGCACCATGTTGGCCGGCTCAGAAATGGTTCCTACCACTTCTCAACCTACTGTGCGACAACCCCAGGATTCTTCCGAATTTCCCATCGCTTCTGTCTCAGGGGATCTTTCGGCATCATCCAAACAGCCAGTGGTTAAATCTGCTCGCCTGGCCATTGTCCAGCGATCCTTGTCAGCTTCAGGCTTTTCAGAACAGGCTGCCTCCTTTATCGCAGGATCTAAGCGGCCATCAACAAGTACCATTTACGATGCCAAGTGGAGTCATTTTGCGGATTGGTGTGCTGCAGGGGAAATTGATCCATGCTCACCCTCTGTAGCTCAATTGGCAGATTTTTTACTGCACCTATTTGTAGCAAAAGGTTTACAGGTCATAACTATTAAAGGTTACCGCTCCGCGATTTCTCATACATTGCGTGCTTCTGGATGGCCAAATGTAGCAGGGGATCATCGGATATCCCAGCTGGTTGCTGGGTTTTCTATTTCCCGGCCTCGGGTAACAAGGACAGTTCCACCATGGGATCTGTCTGTAATTTTGAAGAAGTTAATGGAGGCTCCATTTGAACCTCTTTCGGCAGCGTCTTTTGCAAATTTGTCAAAAAAGACTGTATTTTTGCTGTTCTTGGCTTGCTCGGCCCGTCGCTCTGAGATTCATGCGCTTTCAGTCCGACCAGGTCACATTGTCTTTGGGCCAGCGAATGAATTTGTTTCGCTGCGGCCTGCTTTGGAATTTTTGGCAAAGAACCAACGACCAGGCTCGGTTGGGCGTCAATGGCGAATTGAAGCCCTAAAACATCGAGTGGAACCGGGCATCCCGGACAGGACTTTATGTCCTGTGCGGGCGTTGTGTTTCTATTTAGATCGCTCTGCTTCACGGAGGGGTTCACGGGAGCGGTTATTTATTCCGCTGCTGGATCACCTAAAGGGTGATATTTCGCGGGACACAGTAGCCCGATGGGTCTCTTCAATGATCAAGGACATTTTATTGAAGGAGAATCTTTCCTCGGAGGGAGTCGTTTCTCATCAAGTGAGGTCTATGGCTACTTCCTGCGCAGCCTTTTCGGGTGCTCCGTTGGAGGAAGTCTGTCGGGCCGCCTTTTGGAATTCACCGTCGACATTCACGTCATTTTATTTACGGGATGTTTCAGGCCAGTTAGGCTCATTAGCTTCACTGGGTCCTGTTGTCATGGCTCAAGGTGTCCGTTCTTTCCGATCGGACCCTTTAGTGTAGAATATTTATGTAGCATTATCAGGATCACAGGGGGTGTATCCTTGTACATAGTTTGGGCTCATATCTGCAAGTATTAATTTCGCAAAATTCTGGGGGGGGCCCCTGAGCTGGACGGACTCACTGTGGCCAACCGGTCTTCCCTGTGCTACAGTGCTCCATTCCGTGCTTGGGTAAGTGCTCTCTTTTTCCCTCTTACCTTGCGTTTGAGCGGTGGTTTTTCTATCTACCTTTCCCACCATCCTTGTGCTAGGCTAGTCTAGCAAAAACCATAGGAAAGGGTACAGTACTCGATGGAAATATTACAATTTTTGGAACTAAAATTTGTATTTCCGAGTAGTACTTACCCTTTCCTATGGTGGGAATCCCGCCCACCTGCCCCGCATAGCTGTTTTTTTTTTTTTGGTCTGCTATGACGAAAAAAGATGGCGGATTTCGCCGGTGGCTAAATGCAATACCGCAGGGCCGGGTCGTATAGAAAAACCATTGGCGATAAATCCAAATTTAGAAAATATTGGCAAAAACCATAGGAAAGGGTAAGTACTACTCGGAAATACAAATTTTAGTTCCAAAAATTGTAATTTTGTTGCATTTTCTGGAAATACACAGCAATTTTTATCACCCTGTCTATCTCTCTTATCTTCTAACATATATTTAATTATCTGTCGTATCTCTTGACTCCTTTGATCCATAAATGAATTATCCTTCATTTCGTAACGTTTCAAAATATTCTTCGGTTTATTCTAGTACAGGTTTGTAAACGAGTAACAATTTAGATATTTCTTTTAAATCGTTTTTATCTGTTTTCGTATAATATTTACCTATACTTATCATAAGATTTTGAATATTTCTCAAGAAACAAAATAACAATACACAATTCAGGTTTCAAAGTTAATGAGCAAAACCCACAAATGATGATTTAATTATTCTGATGGTTTCGAAGTTTTGACAACTTAATCATCAGAGAAAAGCAAAAATTCTCCCTTTTAGTCAAAACCTAACAGAATAAATTGTTAAATCATTAACTGTGTGTTGTGATCATTAACTCAGTCAATTTGTGCGTTTCATTTGACTTAATTAAATCTTTATTTCTTGTTTTATTCAGATCTCCGACACCGAACAGAAGATCACGATCTCCGTATTCTCCGAGAGCTGACGATTTCCAATGAACGAAACTTTAAATACTAATCATTTCAATAATGTACATAGAATTACATAAAACAGTGTCAAATATTGAAGTCATTCTCCGACGATGACGCGGATTGTCTTCAGAATTTTTAAGCTATGTATTATTTACATACTGCAGTAGATTCCGCCTTTCTTACTAGAACTTCGGAAATGTTTGGGGCTTACGTGGAACCCAAAGAGATAAGGCGGGATCTACTGATAGATTATCGTACCCCGGTATTGTTAATGGTTGTTCTTCTGAGCCAGGTAGTTTTGTAGTATCTCGACGTTTACGGCAGACATTCCTCGCGACACATTCCAGACGCGTAGAGAGAGGAATTCGGTTCGAAATTTTGTACGATGTTTTGTAAAATTTGTTACAATATTTGATGCTCGAATGGTTGAAAGTAGATGCGATTTTTAAACGTGGCTAAAAATAGTATTATTACATATCGAAGTAACGACCTGTACATAGACACCGTACAATCAGTGCAAGCCTCCCAACTTTATTGTTATAGCTAGCTTTTGAAATTGATCGTAGATAAGGCGTAGTGGGTAGTTTTTAGTCATGGTTCGTTGGGGCTTTACTGAATGAATCTACAGGAGGGAATTTTTAGACTACCCTTAGATTTTACTTAGATTCTTGGTGGTGTTTCTTAATTTTCAAAAGGCAATTATTTGAATTAGTTAATATCATTATTCGTACAATATTAAGAATTCAATACATGTGAAATGACGTGAAGTGTGGTGCATATCGGACCAACGGGTATAGACTATTGTTTTTACGTGTAAACGCTAAGAAACACCATAATCGTATTGTGCATTTAAAAGAGTATTCCATCGTCATCTTTTCATTAACATCATACAACGCACAAACAAGTCATTTATCACCAACCAATTGTATCTAAGAAGAAAAACGTGTATTTTTTTAAAATCGAAACCATTGTCATAAATGATGCGTGTAATTCAAAGAGCAGCTAACAAAACTTCCAGCTCAAATTGAAACATTATTCCTGTAGACGTAGTTCCTTCGTTTGATGGCGTCGCATTTTGCGAAAAACTTTCGATATTGTCGGTACTGAAATACAGAATCTACGTACAGTGAACTTCATGAAGAAGGATTTACAATTTACTGTGCTGATTGTGAAGGTATTGTTTACCAGTTTTTTCGGATTCATATTTTCATCATTCGAATCCTAGACTTCGCCGAAACGTTTAAATAAAACCTCGTATTGGTGTAGATAAGCGCAATGATACACAATTCAAATATAGTTCTAATTGAAACTTAAGAAAGCTGTATGTTGATCATCTGGCTTCATAATTGTTCATATGATTACGTAATACATGTAGGAAGTTGCTTCAAGTCTTTGCTGGTCAAAGACTGTGTTTAGTTTATTTATTACTAAATTACAACAATCTTATTTTGCGCAATCGATAAAATGATGATAACATGTCCTGTAGATTTCTAAATGAGCTGTCGCCATTCCCGATTTCGTTGATTTTGCCTTGACCTAATTGATGAACACTTCCTTTCAATGTGTGATAGGATTTTAGTTTTTGTCAGTCGGTTCGATGGCTCAATGATTGAGTATCGAATATATTTTCTTGTTATCGAATAAACTATTTTAATAGATTCATATCGTAGACTGTATGGTTTTTACCAACGATTTTGTAGCGTCATTAATGAAATGAGTTTCCGATCATAACAGACGTGTGAGTTTGTTCTAATGTATATGTAACTTTTTATTTTAATACCTAAATAAAATCTGTTGAAACGTATTGAATATAAAAATAGCAGTTCGTCGTTATATTGTCTGAGGTGGCTAAAGAAAACTACATACAATAAACCTCACCTAACTCGATTTAAAAAATGATTTCGTCTTTTTCGAATCGGTCTAAAACCTGATTAGCAATGTCCGAATAAGGTGAGGTTTGCTGTTAATTGAAGAAGATGCGTCTGAATTCTCGAACTATGTGCATAGCAACGCGAACATCCAATCACCGTCATCACTAAGATCCATCACTAAGGAGACCGTTGCTGCCGAACTTCACTACGCTGAGACTTTCAATGAAGGCAAGCGTTTGTTCGACTTGTTTCTAGAAAAAGTTGACAAAGTAGTAGTATAAATTCAACTCTGAAATAACGTTTTTTGTTTGAGAATAGTTATTTTCTAAAAACCTGAGAGAAAACGACTACAAATCAAACGTGTATTGAGAATTTCTGACCACTCAACGACACTGTAGAATAAAGAATATTTGAGAAAGAAAATGGGTGTTAAACAAAGTAAGATGATTCGTCGAGGAATGACCAGATTAACACGCCACAATAAAGGTACACATCAAAAACATTTCAATCGGTTCATTTCATCATAACTAAAACTAATTTTTTTGAATAAATTCTTACGAAACTCGGTCTGGATTTTTCAGTTTTTCCTCATATGGAAGAACGCGTTCCGACTGAATCAGCAAAACCAAATACTGATCAGAAAAGCATATCCAAGTTGGAGAAGGTATGATCGATTATTAGATTAGAAATTTATGAACGTGGCTTTTAACATAATTTTCAAATAGATGCCTGGTATCTTACAGATCAGCAAACCTGTTGGTGAACTGGACAATATGGAGGAAACAGCGATTCACATTAAAGATGACACAGATGATGACCTTTTGGATGAAATCGATAGCTTGTTAAAAGAACTGGACGAAGAAGGCGTTAAACCAAAGGAGAAAGTTGTCAGTAAAACCGTCGAAACAAGCCGAAAAATTACCAGTGAACCTGCAATCATAGAATCAAAACCATATAAACCAGCAGCAAATGTCTCAACAATACGTCCAAAACAATTAAAGAGGAGTCCAACAATCAGAAGAAGACGATACACACCAGCATATCTGTCGATGTGGCAACCACACCGGGTACATTCACAACCAGAAACTAAAACAACTGAAGTAACTTATCCACAAACCAAACAGTATAAAACTCCAGTACTCGATCCAGTGAGCAACAGCCGATCAAAACCAGACCTCGACAGAATTTTAGCGTCTAGAAAACGATGGCAGAAGAAATAGAGTTGAACGCCCCGGGTGTCGGACCTCCGATGTTTGGCTATACTTGTCGTGATATCTCGAATGATTCGGGCCCATTCGAGATTCCACGATTTGTCAACCAAACATCGGAACATCCACATCGTTAATGCGTACCTTAACCTCCATCCGTGATCTCGTATATACTCATACAACAGTTCTACAATTGTTTTGATAAATCTGAAAAATAGAGGTTCGTAAAACGTTTTTCTGTTTTGGGTTCAAGACTCGGAATAAACTCTATGCTCTGCTTTCAGATATGCTAATAACAGTTTAGTAAATGAAAATCATGAACGTTACGTAGACGCCCAACATTTCAAGTAAACGGGTGGGTATAATCGGATCATTAATTACAGACTTCGATAAGCTGTTTCGTCCTAGACACAAAATATGATAAAATATATACGTATGTTTACTTTGTCGTGTGAATATAGCCATTAGTTACTGTTTCTCGTTGTTTTTCTCCGTGGGAGAAAGTAAACATGGTGAACATTATATCAAACTATCACCGACATCTCGCGATAATAACAAATTAATTTCTATCAGAATTTTGCCTATAAAAATGCCATTGCTCTCAGGTGAAATCAGTTCTACAATAATTGCTTCACGAAAGGTAAGTCCTGTGCGATAGAGGATAAAATAGGCTAAAATAGTTGCGGATATTCAATAAAAATATGGTTCAGTTTCATACGTATTCACAAAGTATCTGGCGGCTCGTTTGCATTCTAATTTCCATCATAGTTTTCCGATCAAAAACTTAGAATTACTTTCTTTTCATTTTCAGCTTGCTTGTGCCATAACATCAAATACAAAATGAAGGTTTGTCCTGTATTAATTTCGAAATAATAATTATTCAAAAGCAGCCTTGAATTCAATGCAAATTCAATTGCAATCTTCTTCAATTTGCAAGAGTTGTACATGACAAACTAGATTACATACATCAATGATACCGTGTATCTGTGTAATCCGAAATTGACGCAGTTACTTGAAAACTAAAGACAAATCTATTTGCGATATTCAAAACTTTCAATTTTTCCCTTTCCGTTTCAGGTGCTGTGTATTGTCCTTGTCGCCATGTTGATGGTCGGAGCCCAGGCCGATATAACATTTACTAAATGTATGAAGACTTGTTGGGATGACGGATACGAGTGTGGAACCAACTGTATCGCCGGAAACCGACCTTCTGCTACTGTCATTGACTGTTCCAAAACCTGCAAAAGAACACTCGATAATTGCTACACCAATTGCAAATATTGAACATTTCTTAGAATGACAAATAAATGAATTGTAAATGATTTTCTGTCCCTGTTTTTTTTCTCGTTACAAATGGCGAAAGGTCAAAACAAGATTGTAGGACATGCTCGTTTACAGACATACAAAAATGACCCTTAAGCCCAGTTGAAAAATGGCTTGTTTTTTAAAAACCCATGGAGTCAAATTAAGAAAAAAAAACACATACAAATTTTCAAACGGTTTCTATTATAATATGTAATTTTTCAACCCTATTCACCGCTATCTGGCAATCGAAAAGTAAAGTAACCGGCACAGGAATCAAAATGAGAAATTCTAAGGCGACGGTAATATGATGCACTGGGTTTAAGTTGCTGTCAGATAGATTCTATTCATAAGATAACTCTATCATCCTGACAATGTATAAGGATTTAGAAAACATGCATATTTATACACTATGTAAAAAACAAAATATCTACAGAACGTTTCAACATATCTATAATATTCATCAACAATAGCGGGTCCTTTGTATTCAATAACTCGTAATATTTTAGCTCGGTTGGATTATCGCAATAATAACTAGTTCGGTATCTTCTTCTCATTTTGGAGGGTTAGCGTGATACGCCACCTGTCATACCGATCCTGAACCATTGATCCTTACACTGGGTGAACGATTGAACTAAAAGAGAAGACCGAAAGACAAATGACTACTTTATGCCAGATAAACACTCGGCCACCTTTCGTTCCCGGTTGGTATTCCCTAAAAATATACGAACGTTCTTCAATAGCCCACGGGTCATGCCGGCTCTTACTCTAAAGTCAGTAAATAAACTACTTCACTACCGACATAACTACTGTCAGATTTCAAATCTGGCGCGACCTAAGCCACCAGAGAATTCATCACCATTTCATGCTTTTAAGTCTGAAGGCTGTTAGTTCATGTCGAGCTGCGATGTGAAACCGGATGCTGACGTAACTGAGAAGAAACGCGATCGTAGCCCCCGCTTGATTTGCTGCAACTCGCGGGATGTCATCACCCGCCAGCTATTATCGGTTACGATCACTGCTAACTGAACTCACTATAAATGGTCATTTTACCAATATGGCTTAACGACCTTGAATCAAGTTTTGGTTGTTAAGAACAGTCACTTGTATTTCAAACTTGTGGTTCTGTGGTACATATTTTTGATATAGGCCTATTAGTCTTAACTGCCCTACCTGGCCAAAAGGTTCCCAGATTCTGCATGAATATAATGAATGCTGGTAATTCTTTTGCGAATACAGGAATATATGATGGTCCCTAAAAATGATCACATTTTATTTGAGCTCTCTCAATGTAGACAGCATTGGGTTCACCTGTTAACACAGAACATTGCAGGCATTGATACCGGAAGAGATTCTCTGTAGCCGATGTCCGAGATTTGTGCTCGCAAGCTGCGCAAACGTTAAAACGATTTTATTTTCTAGTTTTTATGGAAATCAAGCGTCAACACGGAGAAGCGAAATAGAATCAAATTAAAAAATTTTATGATGGTACATTTCATGTTATCTTGTTTGTTATTTTTCAAATTTATTGCGTGAAACGAAAACAAACAAAAAAGATTATAATGACTTGGCAAACATGATAGCATGAGGCCCTAATGGACGTTTAGTTTGTTGATTTTGTATGGGAATAAGTCAACATGCCGAAAATTTAACCAATCTATCTCAGACATCTAGAGATAAAGGTATAATTCATTTCAACTAATGTCTGACTTTCGCTTATAAAAGACCAGTGTTCGGTAGGTGAAGTCACAGTTTCACGTGACAACTTGCATTCATTCGAGGTAAGTTAAGCGAGGTTGTGTGTAGGTTGAATCTCTGCATTACGGACGGAACGGAACGGTTGCAGAAAATTCTAGACCAACAACTCAATATTCGAGAGTTGATTTGAGTGAGATTATTATGTATTTTCTATGGATCATTGACTGCGTGAAAACGAACTTTCAAACATATTGATGTCATAGATTATTGACGTTGTACATGAATAATATCTAAGATGAATATTCCATTTCATATTCAGCTTCCTTGTTCCGCAAAACATCAATCAAAAATGAAGGTATGCAGTTATTCGCTTGTATTTCAAAATCACCAGCGTTGATATTTTGTTATTCCGAGGGCTGTAATTCGCACAAAACATCGAAGTTCTGCTCTTTTCAAACCCGATAGAAATACTTAAGCGTAATACGTAAAAGTATCATTAGCATTAAGTATGGCGGCAAGAGCTGACCCAATCCCCGTAAAACAGGTCTCATGATCATTTTCTCGTATTCGCAGGTGTTGTGTATCGTTCTCGTCGCCATGTTGATGGTCGGAGCCCAGGCCGAAACATTCATTCAATGTATGAAGAAATGTTGGGATGACGGATACGAGTGCGGATCCAGCTGTACCACCGGAAACAAAGGTTCCGCTACTGTCATCACCTGCACAAAAACCTGTCAGGGAAATCTGTCTACTTGTTACAGCCAATGTAAACATTAAAACCAACGAGACAATGCATTAAAACTTGGTGAACTAAAAAATACGTTTGCTTAGTTGTTCATCTTTGTATATTGCAATTTTCAAAAAAAAAATCTCAAATGGAATTGGTTGAATTCAATAATGGCGTAAGACCATGGTGTTTATAAGGAAGCACCGGCCAAAATAGATTTGACCATTGATAGAGAACTGTTATGATTTGACCACCACTATTCGGATGACGAGGATGGATTAAAGCATGGATTAAAGCATGGATTAACGCGCTCATTGAAGGAACCACTCGGCCAACCTATACCTCGATACGCGCCTTTAACGTAATGAAGTTTTAATGAGTAAAAATTGGATTGTGAAAACACGTTTTTATTAGTAGTTTTGATTTTAAAAGTTTCTCCAGTTGAAAACCTAGTGTAAGGAAATGAATTCAAAACAATTTTATTTAACTTATTCGGCCTTTTTAAAATCTAGAACACCCGCTAAGACTGAAATGATAATGTATTTCTGCAAATTAGTCACGGGTATTACCTACATGGCCGAATTAATTTGAATACACTGGAATACTTTGTTAAACGTGGGGCGTGAATTAGACTGGACGCTTCATCGCGCGGAACCCCCACGGTCCGACTGAAATACGTGTCAACAATCATCGGGGAAAAGCCAAGAGTCTTCTTCGATAAGAGCGCAAAAATAACAACCCCAGCAATACTAACAAATCTGATTGTAATATTTCTCCAGAAAATCTCTCTTCGAGATCAGTTACACTGGACGATATAGGGTAGAAAAAATATGGTGTTTCGTATATTCAATTCTAACACAACGTGTACGATTTTTAGTGGAAAACTCGGATTAAAAAAAAATACTTTTCAACGTTTCGATGTTTTAACTTGTCAGCTTCGTGATCTTATATTCACATTCGCCACGGATAGCGAAGTTTTACCTCGTCACATACGTAGGTAGTAGGTAGCATCAGATGGAAACGAATGAAAATATCATTAGTTTATTTACGATACATATATATTTGGAGATTTATTTGCGGAAAGATTAAAACGTTTCCCCGCGGAAATCATGAACAACATAAGTGCGTCCGAAATGAACTTACAATTCGTGTCTCAGTAAACTGAATGTCAATTTCACGGTTGGCACGTTTAACGCCTCGGGGTTGATTAAAATCGAAAAAGATAACAAATATTTCTCATACAAGACCACTGATTAATATCTCATACAGTTAACTGATGATAATTACACGTATTCATGTTGTCCGTCAAATAAAACCCCCAAAGCCTTAATAATATGGAATTACCGTATTATTTTCTTTCATGCCTTTCTTTTTTCGAGCGAGGGGTGCCCCCGAAAATAATCTGTTCGCGATATCCGTACATATCTACCCGTCTATACCCTGGTGGACGGATTAGATATATATATATATATATATATATATATATATATATATATATATATATATATATATATATATATATATATATATATATATATATCCACTATATATATATATATCCACTATATATATATATATATCAAAGTGCTTCCATCAGTAATGCTGGCAATGGTAGGTTTACAATGTACGGAGGGAATTGAAGAGATAATCTGTGAGCGGCCCGAGAGATGGAACTCAGCTCTTTCGTAGCGTGGTATCGATTCGGCATTATCATCGACTGCTTCAAGCCGCTACAACAGCAGCAGCGGTGGCAACGTTTTACGCTTTACCCGACACCACATCAGTACTGAAACGCGTATACGCCATGACGACTATGACGTCAAACGTAGCGCCGGCGCACTGGCGCTCTGTCCGTTATATCTGGCAGCATTCGAGCGCAGGATTTTAGACGGATAACTTAAGAATATCATGGATCTATGGAAATGCGTTTATTATACACAGAAATCTGAAATAATTTCGAATCGATTCGTTAACCAACTGTTAAACAGCTCACAATCATCATCAGCTCCATCTGATATTATCGGTTGTATTATCATGTTCGGTAATGATAGTTGATGCTGTATCGGGCTGTTAATAATGCAACATGGATTCCGTCACCAAGCTCTTCATCATCATTTCTACATTGACTGTGTCTTCACACGCTGCTACGAACCTGGAAGACTCGAGCAGCAGGTTGCAAAATGTATCTCTTATTATCAAAGCGCTACTGGACGACTACGATATTCGACTTCGGCCATCGTTCGGAGGTAAGAATGAATTACCCGCGATGACGTTTTACAGAATTATTTATCATTTCTCGCCTTCTAAATATTTTCTTATCCAACTCACCGTGGTTTATCTGAAGTGTTTCCTCTCGCTTATCATTACCAGATCTATGATGATATCTTTCCAGAAGTTGGAGTTAAACGTGTCAAAACGTCTTCTCTGCACTGTTATCAGAATTACATTCATGGCTCTTTTTCTCTATTGAATAGATTCTAATCAACAAGTGAATAAAGCCAAAATAATTCTTTGCCCGGTCCAAACATGAACGAAAACTTGATGGCATATGCAAGCTTTCATCATCTACGCATTAAACCTTTTAGAAAATACGATCCCTCGAAGCGTTGATGTGATGTTGAGACAGGAAACCACTTAACTATCTAATCATCAGTAATTTGCCATAACCTCCGTCTACAAGAGAGGAAGTCATAACGAGCACCTCTCACTCGGGATCAGCTGATTCATCATACAGGTCCGTCACAACGAGACACCAACACTAATTAATTCCTACCCACCAGCGATGCTAGTGTGACACTTCAAAAATATATTTTTTCAAATATTTTGGAATGCTCATCACCGAATGTTCTAGTTTGATGGATACGCGCGTGTGTAGTGACATGGCATGTTTTCGCGGGCTCAAATTATAGACATTTTGCTTCGTAATTTTTCGAAGTTCTTTTGAAAAAAAATTCTGTTCGCAATAAATACTCGGTAATGATGTATCCCATGACGTAATAGATGGTAAAACGTACGTAATGGTTTTAATTTTAGAAGGAATCATGCCTATTTTTTCTTCAAATTTTTTCAAGATTCTGTTTTCATACGTTAAAGTATAAAGAATTTCAGTTGACGACAGTTGTAGCATTGAGGGAATTGTGTAACCGCTTTCGCGTGGAGTGTACATCGATTGAAATGAGTGTCCATCCTGTTCACATGATTGTATAGACTGAGGGCGAGAGAGGGACGAGGACAATAGTTAAACTTCATTACGTTAAACCATCATTGCATATCGAGATATCAGATCTTATTAGTGCAGTTATATGGGATACAAATCAATGGGGCGATAATCATAATTTCGACTGACTGCCGCCGAAAGTATTCAACTCTTGTCAACGAATCTCATTCTAATTTATAAAAAAAACTGTCATAAAAAACACGTTATTCATTTTTGCCACTTGCTGCAAATCACCCTCCAGTTAATTGAACAAATAACTTTATTTAATAGTTACGTCTCAAGCTTAGTGTGAATTTTCTTTCATATCGAATTTGTTCCTATAGTACATGTAGTAATCGTCGAATCGAGGCACAAAACAAAGTAAACATTATTTCCGAATTTAGAGCTAGGTTTATTTGTTAATGGTTAGTGTAGGCTAGTGCTGTTATTTCGCGCCGACGAACAATACTTAATAAATTAGAACTGTAAATATACGAACAGCTCGCAATAACTGAGACGGTGCAGTGCGTCGCATATTTCAATACCATTAAGTTAAATATTTTACGAGATTCGAACGAGTCGCATGAACAGACTCTACCGCATCGCCGCAATGAAATTGCCTTTAACGTAGATCGCAAACTTAGATTAATTGAAATGTGAAATGGAATACATTAGTACAGAACGGAAGGAAAGTGCATTGCTTGTCACCGAGTCGAGTGGGGAAAAAAATTCACAGTATCGATCGATTTACTGACGACCGAGAGCTGCACTGTTCTCAGAATGTTCTCAATCTAACGATGTCATAAACGCCGAGTAATCCCGAGATGGGGTCTATGACTGGATTCTAGAATGAAGTCATCAGGTTCAACCTTGAGTTTATGCCGAACTTCACAAATTAAGGCCTGACCTGGACAAATTATCGGTACGACGAGCCGGTACTTTAACCTCGACGACTAATAAACGAATTAAACTCGGGGTCAATTATATATGTGGTCGGTATTTAGGGACATAGGTTCGGGGAAATCTGTATCTCAACATAGTACAAGCATAAACAACATTCGTCAAAATTCATGTAACAGTAATTCTACTTTATTCACGCAACTATGAAAAAAAAAATCATTTTATTCTAAATTTTCTGTGAATTGATTTCTTCGTACGAAATCGAACACAAGGATTTGAAATGAGACGATTGACACCACAAGTGTTCGAATATGAAATAAATCTATAACATATGTTAGCTATAAAACGAACCGGTATATGCAAAGAATTTGTTCCGCGACGAACGATTTTATAGTTGTGAATGCCAAATCAGGGGTAAACTCCCGATTCTGTTACCGACACTTCATCATGATCGACTCAGCACCAATCTTGCTTCCATCATCCGCTGGAACTGGCCGAGAGCCTTTCCACTGTCTACGGAATTTGCTCGGGCGAAAATTAAGTAAATAGCAACCACATTGAGCAAGCGCATCCTTCATGGTTCTGCTTACGTATATAATACATACGATTCTACTATGTTGCGATGAAACTAAACCAACTTTCGATCTATCACCACTGACTCTCTCTCCAAATCCATAATTATCGGTTGTGGCTTGATGCGTTTGGATTTATTTCCGATTGGGAACAACAGCTGATATCGATGATTTCGTAATAGTTTATTTATTATGCGGCGCGTAAATTCATTGACGCAGTTTGAGACAAATTGTCGTTATCTCTTTACTTAATGTGTCACATTTGGTTACTATTACACGCAATCAATGTCTGGGACATCAGATACACAAGGTTACACCTTTATTCGGATCAAGAATTGATAATCAATGATGCGAAATTTGAATTGTTTCATCATGTATCGGTGCTGAACGTTATTTCAATAATCACTCGAGGGTCTTAACCTCCATATCCTCAGGGAGAGCAAAGCTGATGAAAAAATTTCAAGAGAAAACAGTTTTCAAACGAAAGAAATCTAAGAGAAATTCATTTCCGTTCGTTCTTCATTCGGAAGACAATATGAAGTTGAAACGTTACACTTTCAATAAACTACCATACTACGTGAATATTAGATTTGTCTATTTAGTCCTTCGCTATAATAACGGAAATCACTCAGAGCCCAAATCTGAGCGTCAAATTTTCAAAATATTTCTGTCGGATGGCCTCCAGACCCCTTCAGTTCCAACCACGTTTAAGACGAACGCACCCGCATATTCCTCATGCTCAGAGCCTGGAAAGTTTACTTAATTTCTATGTTTACTTATATACGTTTGGTTCGCCGTAATTGCATATATTTCGTTATAAGTTTATACGTAATATTCAGCATGGTGATCAAGGGCTATTATTTCATAAGCGAGAATGAAGGCTTTCATCAGTCGGTATAATTAGGAATCTTGTCGTAATCGGCTCACTCCAATCCGAGTTGTGACTGACGAGCCAAGCGAATGTTTGAATTCCCATGATTTTTCGTGTAAATATTTTTCGATCGTGTGTTGTGTTCGCAGTATGCGCCGAGGCCGTTATAGAATATGATTATCTCCGTATTGACGCTTTCTGTAATTCGATTTGTCGCGCGGGAGGCTTAATCAAAGATCTAGCGCCTTAAACATCTGTATATAAACATTTATGTACGTAAACCCTGCGGCGTATAAATCGCTGATACGGTTCGCAATATAATCTCAAGGTTGACGTTCGACCGACATTTTTATTCATTGTTCCTCAGGTGCACATACAGGCTTGACATCTTCTACCGGTCAATCCTCGATTGTTTCTCGCTATATACAAACAAATATGTCAAATTTACTCGGAAAATACGTACGTGTATATGTAAATAACATGGGGTCCAGGGACACCATGCCCGCTTGGGATGTGGTTTCAAATGTTCAACGATCTAACAATTCAATATACAATGCCCCCTGGTGACCATAAACTGTAATTGATGACCTTGAAACTTACCACAATCATCGAATTACTAAGTTATTGTACTATTCAACGCCCCCTGGTAACAAAATGATTTTTGGCATATATTTAAAGAGTCAAATCTTCACATATTCTGAAAGTTGGTTCTTGATTAGAAATCTTTGATTACGTGTCAATACTGTCAGATGTTAGTAATGGTCCGAGATGTGACTCGCGATATACAATGAAGTATAAATACCCCATGCAGTTCCTATTAAGAGATTCGTGCTAGAAATGTGCTACGGATTAAAAATAGAAATACTTATGACTTTTATTTTTTCAGGTGATCCTTTATACATCAATATGGATATAGTGATAGCAAGTTTTGATAGCATATCTGAAGTTAACATGGTAGGTGTGCAATGTGTTCCCAGTCATAAACAAACATCTTAGAAATGAAACAATTCTCTTCTAAATCTCCGTGAGGATTTTCCTATATTTGGCGAATTTGAATTCAAAAATATTCAATCGTTTCTGTCAATGTATGAAGCCGCCTGACTAATACATCAGTGTATAAATACGATATACTTATTTATTGATAATGTGTATATACATATATGTAGCGCGTCTGTTAAATATCGAAGTTGCAAGTACGAAAACAAGAGAATATTTGAGGGACCATACATCTGCCCACTTGGCTATTGATTCTAACGGCGCTACTGTCTGAATAACATTTACGCTTTCAGGATGTTACAACTACTGCGCTGATCAAAAGGAAATAATAAATGTTTAATTTCTTTGTCGCCTTTCGTTAGACTAACGCCTTCGGCTGGTCAAGATACGTATATCCCGAAATTATCCCTTACAACGACGAGAACCGCGAATGACACCGACCGAAAATGAAATATCGCCGATGCGTCAGATTCGCCATGTGTATCCACACCTTCTCGTTTCATGTTATGCGCGGTTTCACCAAATACATTCGATTCCTTCGGGGCTATTCTTGTCTCCATGGTGATAAGCAAAAAGCTATATCATTTGACGAGAGTTGATATGAAATACACCGATTGTTTTGAGAGTGTTTCTGCCAATTTTCCGGATTTGGTCTCATTAAATGTATTGCTATATACATGTGGACCTGGCAGCACTACAAACAGCAGCAGCTGAATCGGCGGGCCGCGAGCAGACTACACGCAAAATGATCGATGGAACTGAGATCCCGTTTAAGCCGCTTCTGTAGACAACAAAATCGTCGTATTTCTCAGAAAATACGGCATTTCCTTTTGTTCGCCACAATAATGAAATTAATAACAACCATCCCATATATGATGCAAATGTAGAAGGCGCTGAGTCAAGATGTCAATCCGGTCTCCCTAAAAATAGCTTTCCGCGAAGTATGAATTGAATATCAAATCCTGATTGATAGCAATTTGTTTCTTTATTTCAGGATTATACAATAACGATGTATTTGAACCAGTACTGGCGGGATGAACGACTCAGTTTTTCCACTGCCGACGAGTACATGACGTTAACCGGCGATTTTGCCGAGAAAATCTGGGTACCTGATACGTTCTTCGCGAACGATAAAAACTCGTTTTTGCACGATGTTACCGAAAAAAATAAAATGGTTCGTTTATACGGCGATGGTAGTATCGTCTACGGCATGAGGTAAGGGTCGTGGTTCTTGTTAGAGATATATCAACGTTTGGTCAATACAATAGTCCAGGTCAGCTAGCAGGCGAGTGTCGGCGGTGTTCAAAAAAACAATCTAATATCAATTACTTCTACATTTGATTTTGTTTGGAAGATTAACCGAAGCGTTTCAACGAAATCGGAAGGGTTAGAATTTAAATGTCTATGAATTGTTCACAGTTACTGTTGTTGTGAAAACTTATTCCAGGCCATTTACCTCGGTATTTAAGACATTAGTTCAGGTACCACGTATATAAAAAGCCTCCGTAATCCGCATTAACGAAGCTCCAATGGTTTTTGTTTATGTACCCTTGTCCCTTTGCCGGATAAACGCGAATGTTATATTGCGAAGATCCTCTAGAATTTACCTTAAGAATTTACAGTGTTTGACCATTAGTTATCTTTATTGCCTTTGCCCGTGTCGTTTGAATGGACTTATCGCTCGATCTCCGTTTGACAAAATCGTGACAAATTATGACTAATTCATATATGGCAATAAAACTGCAATAATGCCATAAATGTTATAATAAAAACCGAAATGGATCATAAAGATTGTGCACTTTAAGTTAACGTTTAACTATTTGGTAATCAGTTTAGATGTGTGATATGTGATATGTATATATTTTGATATGCGTGATAAAACTAAAACTAAAAGCAAATCCAAGGTTCTTCGTTGGAAAATTCTTCTCTTTGTGAAATAAGATGAATTCTAGACAAAAATGGCTAGCTAGGTTTTTTTGTGTGGGAGTCCTACAATTCTTTGTTACGTCATCTATGCTTTCGCCACAACGTCTCGATGATAAGATGTTTTTTTATATTTCTATATACTTATCATTCGTCTAGGTTTCCTGTGGGATATTGGAAATTTGATAGCGAGCATTTTGCTTCGATAAGACGTTAGTAATCTGAAATTCTCTTGTTTATCATGTAGGTTTACCACAACTCTAGCCTGTATGATGGATTTACATTATTATCCACTAGACGTACAGGATTGCACTGTAGAAATAGAAAGTTGTAAGTATACACAAACAAATATTATCAAATCGCTATAAAGCACCAGAAAAGCGCCATTTTTCCACATCATTTACATCATCTCTGTATAAAAAGTCTTAAGAATGAAAATATGCTTTGCAAACTGAATGACTACTTCGTAAATTATTCAGGCGTCATCGAACATCAGTTTTTAAACGTTTCACCTGGTTTTGTAGTAGTTCACTGAACTAGAACGTTTCGGAAGCGAGCGAGCGAGAGAGCGAGAGATCAGGTGGAATCGAGCTATCATTAGTGCAATGCTTAACACATGTTAAGAAGATATTTTTTTGTTCGCTAATGACTAATGAAAATATCGAAATGTTTTCTTAATTTTTTTTCACCACTCGCAGGGGTTTTGAATATGTCGTTTTCTTTTTAGACGGTTATCCGATGGAAGATGTGATAATGAACTGGACCAAACAGGAGGAATCAGTCCAAGGATTGAGCAAGATAGACTTGCCGCAGTTCAGCTTAGTAAACTACAAAACTACCGAAAAAATCGAGAACCTCACAACAGGTTCGTAACTAGATATTTTTCCAGAAAATGGGTATCTATGAAACATGATAGTTTGTGGTGCAGAAATGTCAGAAGAATTATTAGATATCAAAATGTTGTTGTTGGCGACATGTTTGCCGACAACTCGTTGGGTATATTCTAAAGTGTTACCATGGACACGATGACCGAATCAATTTCTACCCAAATAGACGTCGAGCATCTATTTAACCTGATCAAGCTTTGGTCCATTCATCCTACAAATCGCTGTTCAATTGGTAATCCGGACACGATAATCGAGATAGAGATATTCGCGAAGGTCAATCAAGACGGAGCCGATGCATCTGACCGCATGCGAGCGTCCTCTAGTCAGTAAATTGACTTTGATAGATTTTCTCATACATAAAACATTTCCTCGCTATTGTATGAGTATATTCTGTATCATGAAGGCGTTCTGTAAATTTGCCACCCAATTTGTCCAAAATAACGACTTAGGTTGTTTTTTGTAAATATGTCTTCCACTCGTACCTATCAATGCTAGCTCACTTCAGCGACCACTCAACGACCACTCGTGAGGGTAAATTATCGTTCGGTTGGTCCAAATATTGCCAATATATTCCGCCGGGAATAATGATCAACGTGAACCACGTCTGTTTGTGAATATTCAATATATGATCTACCTGGTCCTGCAGGCACGATACGCCGCTCTTCATTAGCCGATGTGCCTAAACCTTGAATATACCGTGAGCGAATTGTTTTATGCTTCGGCCGTCACGGTGGAGGAAAATAGATCCCAACTCGCATCAGATGCGGCACGATTTAGATGTTCATTTATCGCTTTGATGCGATCGGATCGAAGCGCGAGCAAATCACGTGGAAGTAACGCATAACTAATATGTTTGACCGCCGGGTGAAAGAATAGATAGAGTTCATATCCACAGAAACACGAAAACTAAACGAAATGAACGATGATATCAAACGAGAATAATTATATTCTGAAATAACTTACAGTTTTATAAGGCACGGGTATATATATATATATACATAAACTGAATCAATCATAACTATAAAAGCTGTATACATAGAATGTGAATGCAATATCGATGTTATATGATTTTATATCGGTATGTTATTGCCCTCTATTCGCTATACGCAAAATATCGAACGACGAATAGATTGGTACCGTTTCCGGATAGCAAAAAAATGCATATAATTAAATAATGCCAGGTGCGTATGAGATGCTGTATCAAGTACCATTCCGCAGACGTATTACATATATACTGAGTTCTAAACGAATTATTGCGCGGGTTTCTAATACGAGTATAGAACGTAATTAGAAGCGATGAAGATTTCGTGAACGGGGTGATGATAATTTGCTGCGGTTAATTAGCTATGTAAGGTTATCGAAAGGTGAACAATTTGGAAGTATGGAGGATTGTGATAATGTTCGGCGGAGTTTGCTTATAGTTTCTACTTCATAACATCCATGAAAAAAAATGCAATTTCTCTGCTTTCCCCGGGGCATATAAAACGTACGGGATCTCTTGCCTTTTTGTATAATTTTCATGGTAATAATAGTACCCCTGGGCTTCGTAGGCTTTTAAATATGCCGTACAAAAATTCAACAACTCATTTCATTTTCATCTTCTAGGTTTATACCAGCGATTGTCACTGGTGTTCAAGCTCGAACGAAATATCGGATATTTCATATTTCAAACATACCTGCCTTCCATTTTGATAGTGATGTTGTCATGGGTATCGTTTTGGATTAATCATGAGGCCACCTCTGCCCGAGTAGCTCTGGGTAAGTCTATACGTCTATATAACCATTTTGCACGCGGTAAAAAAAAAAAGATACGCGAAACTCACTAGAGTGTCGGTTTGATTGGATACGAGAACCGAGGAAAATAAAAAGCTGCGCATCTTGGGAATTGTGATGATGAGATGAAGAACATTCACTTAACATTCTCCCTCGAGACGCGAACAGTAACTGAAGTAAATTAGATTTGTCAAAATTTGATTCTTCTTCTGGTTTATTTAGAATAGCACGCATGAGCTGGCTTCGTCTATTCCATGATTAACTTTTCGCTTGAATTTAAGAGATTACAATTCGTTGCACCAACGGCCCTCCCCTCTCGCGAAATTATTGACTTAAATGTTGTTACATGACTATCATTAATGGCTATCTAATTACAGGGATAACTACCGTTCTAACGATGACTACTATTAGTACTGGAGTTCGGTCTTCGTTGCCAAGGATTTCATACGTAAAAGCCATTGACATTTATCTGGTTATGTGCTTTGTGTTTGTGTTCGTGGCATTACTGGAGTACGCCGCAGTGAATTATACGTATTGGGGAGCTAGGGCGAAAAAGAAAGCGAAAAAAATCAAAAATGCTGAAAAATACAACGCGGCAAATACCGAGGAAAATGAGTATGCCGTAAGTGTAGCAGCTTCTGCTAATTAGAAACAAGTGCTCTTCCCATGAAACCCTCCTTGTCTATAGGAATAATGTATTTGATATTTCTGGTATTTGAATAGATCTTTTTATTGTTATCTTACAGAATGAAGCAATAGAGATGCAAGATATCCGAATGTCGCCGATACTTAGTCTACGAAACAAACAGAACTATAACTTCGACGAGAACTCCGTGCGAGTTACGCCTACGTATAGGATGCCGACGATGGTACCGCGGGCGTCGTACCCGGTGCGACCGGGACATTCGCAGCTTATAAAACGACGAAATCAGTCCAACTTTCAAAAACGTAAAAGAGTATTCTCTCAAATTAAACGCAGAGCGCAGGAAATCCGTAGAAAAATACCCGTAGTCAGGGACGTGAACAAAATCGACAAGTACAGTAGACTTGTCTTCCCTTCATTGTTTATATTGTTTAACATGTGCTATTGGTGTTTTTACTTGATTAAAGATAAGTAGTAAGCGGAATTGTGTAATAACGTAGGAAATGAAATGTTTATTGAAGCGGAAGAGCGCGTCTTGCCACGCGCGGTGGTACACTGTCGAGACAGCCGGAGTTGCTGCAGTATCATTCTTCCAATAAATGCCGAAGAAATGACGACCTGATGATGTTTTGATAGTCGAACTGATACATCATCGATGAAAGAAGGTTTTTTGAATGAATGCGCTGTGATGGTTGTTGCAGGCTGAGTAAAAACATCTACGTATATTTTGTAAACGAGAAAATATTTCTAAAGTCTCTTGCAGTCATCGCGTCTACTGAAGCGTCTATTAACTTGTTGTAAATAAAACGTTCGAGAATACCTGGCACTTGCAATATGAGCACAAGAAATCCGCCCGGCGGGCACGGGACGAGTGGAGCATAGTTTTAAAAATGTCGTCCTGTTGTTCGGTGTTGTACGTGTCCGTTATTCGTAGTGTTTTCGTCGCCGAAACGATTCCGGTGAATTTTACAATTTCATTTTGCTGCCGAAAGTGTGAAATACTTACGATCGCACAACAAACAACACAATAATTCACACAAGTCATGGTAATTTGCCGGCGAAATTTTTATGCTGATCGTCTATATCATGAGAGATAGACATTATACAATGACAACGACTTCCGAACATCGATAACATCGTTTTAGCTGTAATATTCCGTCTAATCTGCATATCGAGGCCCTGATTGGTTGTTTTCGGGAATATTTAAATTGATCCGAATTGATTGCGTGTAATAAACATAACATTTATTTAGTCGACATGAAAATATTCTGTATATAGTTACTATACATAGATACTATACCGATATTTATTCATTCTTCCTTGTGACAAACACATTTTGTTAATTTTCATCTGCTGTTATGACGATATTATCATAGATTTTATGAGGTTTTGATGATTAAACTGTGTATTTTAGCTATTGTGAATATATTCTAGTATATCGATTCGTTTTCTTTCTGTTGGTTGGATTTCGATCTTTTCTCGTGTATAAATAAATGTTATTATTATAAGGATTATTATTCATGAAGTTTTTTGATGAAAATCCTCCTCGAATCGTGTGTAAAAACAGTCGTGCGAAATAATTTACTCGTTATTGATTAAATTAATTAATTATCTTATTATTGAAATAGAATATAACTTAAAGTTCTTTTGAATTAAAAGCTCGTCTAGTGTATTCATTTATCGATGGGACGTTGTTTCGGTGCCGATCGAAGGAGAAACAAATCCATTCACAGGAACTGGTATGAATTCTGTGTTTTCGAGTTAACCACATGTGCCCATACCAGGTCCAAGTCTGCGGTCATCTGAAGCTTCGAGGAGCACGCATTTGTAGAAATCGGCGATGTTTGTGGTCTTTTTTTAAATCCTTGGCTGCATCTCACAAGTATCATATGTGGCAGATTTCTCTAATGCGCCATCTGAGGACTAAAATCTGAACTGATGAAATTATAATTTCTCTACTTCATCGCGAGTGTCTGGACTACTACACCGCAAGAACAACTCAGAATTCACTCTAAGGATATTGTTATTATAACTGACGTGATAACATGTATATCTAGAAATTATTCAGACATATCGAGAAAGTATTTGGACTTGGATCAATCTGATAAAAACGTCTGAAAGACAAATCGTGCGTTTCGTAGGCAACTGATTTGAGAACCGGAAGTAAAGACTAGACATAAATCTGAGTATATGTTGAAAAACAATGTCATCTTTAATAATAATCATAATAATAATAATAATATTCCGGTATCTATACATCACACACGCTGCCGCACTCCCTTGTCATAAAAACTACATATAAAACGAATAACCTATCCAGTAAAGTATGTTGAATATAACAAATGTAATTGGAAAGGCAATCCTCGATATTGTGTCAATTCGGCTTACACTGTTCACGCCATTGCACTGAAACCGTTCAACTTCCCGATATCTTGTGTTTCCTTTAAGGCAATTGAAAAACATATTCCAACACGAATCAGGCGTACGCTTTTTTAAAAGTTTCGCGTGTCCGTTTCGACCCCGACGTCCTGCCAAACCATCTGACTTTTGGCTATTAGGCAACAGTGGTTCCGTTTGTTGGTCCTGAAACAAGAGTAGACGATGTTTATTCATTAGCAAATAATACAATGAATAATAATAACATCCTTTGTGACGAGTTAATATAAATATGCAGCTCATTTTGGTGCTATATATCGGATGTTATGATGAATACATTTCCCGAGGCAAGAGCCCAGTTTCCGGTCACCTTGACCTTTGCAAGGACACATTCCAATGTCATTGATTTTCAACGCGCGCGCGTACCTCATCATCGCTGTCCGGTATGTCAACTTTGCCAGTTTTCGTGAAATAATTAACGCCGGCATATTCGACTAGAGCACCGAAAACGAACAGGAAAGACACGTGAAGAAACAGGTCCAAGGCGGTCGTGTACGGAACTTTCGGGATTCCAACTCGACCAGTAAGCACTATAGTTGATGTCGTTAAAATCGTCGTAATTCCTGAAATAAAACGGAAAAAGTATGAAATAAGCTTCACTTTTTGCGCGGTTCATGGAACAACTCATCTTATCATTAATATTGAAAAAAAGTGGAAAAACCTAAATTGAATATACAGTTAACTAGTATCATATCTTATAACGGCATTTTTTTTTTCAAAATGTAAATTGCCACAATCATAACTTTCAGATATAGTTACCAAATATATAATTGAAATGATGGCTGGCTGTATACTGTTGGTCAGTGGCTCAAAATAATTGGCGCAAATATGCATACATTACATAACATATGCCACTTAATAAAGCCGATTTTCATTTCATACGCTGACATAAGTTAGATACTCGATTTACCGCGGCACTACAGCGCTGTTGACTAACTTATTACCGGTGTGATTCGCATGTTTGATCAGTCCTGATCAGCCGTATTACTGACAACAAATACATATTTACGTCTTTTGCCGCGAGTAATTGCTACTGGCAAATGAGATTAGTCCGCGCGATGCGGTCTCGCAATCGCCCCATAAATAGTTCATTCTCTTGTGTAATTATTGAAGCTTGTTCGTCGGAATTCGAAATTTATCCGGGGTATTTACGTTTCATAATCGAATATGAAGCCACCGCAAGGTATATTGGGCATTACACCCCCACGAGATATGTACATATATACGTTCATATATAGTTAGTTTACATGTACTTAGTAATCAGTCACGTTTCCAAACGATTTACTCATTTTCATATTAAATGCCGTCAAGCGTCCATAAATACAGCAGAAATATTCGAAGCTGTCATATCATATTTGGTATTCATGAACACATCAAATTCCTGATACGCCGTGATTTTGAGACGTCAATAAATGGCACTTAATAATAAGCTCGTAATTTACAACTTCATCGGTGACTGAATGTACGACGCAAGTTTTATTGCTAACTCTACTCTTTCCAACCATTTCCCAAATGGTGTTTCATAATATTATCGGCCTCGAAACGACGCTAAAAGAAAGTTCTCGAAAAAGTATTTCTGGCCCATGAATGTAACAAGTCCGGCGATTTATTCGAAAGAAAAATCGCCGATTAGGGAACGATTTAGCGAGCAATCATTTTATAGCGCGAACGGCTTATTATTTCTCGCTAAAATATTCCCAGAACATATTACTCCGGTAAATTAAAACAGAAAAAATCGTGATGCCAACACACACGTTGATTACTGTCATAAAATTACAATTTACGTAAACGAACCACGCACAATTCCTCAAACGTCCGCGCGCATCCGCCACACCGCTACAATTACTTTCGCATTGCGACTGACGACTTCGGTTAATGCATTTATAGTGGCAAATAAGAATAAATAATTCAACCGGAAAACAGCCCCGAGGAATATATTCAACAGTTTGAGGTATATCAGTTCGCAAAAGTGACAAGTAACAGAAATCCGCTTCCTCGACAAGACGTAGTCGTCGTCGATTTGAATTCGTAATTCGAATCGGAGATGTGAGGGATCATTGCGAAAAATCGAACATTTTGCTTCTTCAAAATCAGATGACGCAACTGCAGAATTTATTCATTTCTTACGATAATCACACGGTTTATTACGATACGGACCCAACGCTTAGCCTAGGTGTGTCGTAGGTTTAATGTTGGTCTTCGTGCGAGTCGTGTGTCCTGACACGGGAGAACAGTATCTATACAACCTGAATTCATTTATTCATATAGGCGGAATAAGTACAAGGTACCTGAGTCCTTACGTAATACAATAATGGTTAATTAATGTTTGAATGCCAGCGTTGATATCAATCATATTCCCACAGCTACAAATTCGAAACACTTGCGAAATAGTAATTACAGGAAAGTCTGAGTAATGACCGTTACAATTCTCAAAAGAACGAGTCACGGTAGGAGAGACAGTGGATTTATCATTGACGACTGCGAGGGAAGCTCATTGGTATTCCCGTTCTATTCAAAGAATTCTAAATGACTTATGATCTCATATAAATATTTGATGAATGACAGGAGCAGACGCGTCCCCACGTGACTAAGAGTACTGCGGGCTGTTTATGATTCACGGATTATTTGTTGCTCGCATAAAAATTCTTGGACAATAACAAACTACAGGTCATTGGAAAGCGATAATTTTGACGGAGCTGTTGTTACATAATAAACCAAAACATGAATATAAAATTAAAAGGACATGCACACAGCAATGGGGTTCCGGCACCAGATTACACAAAAACATACTTGGTTATCATTCTTAGATGAAATTAGCTCATTTTCATTGAAATATGAATTGGATTTTAGGCTTCCAAATCCTACTATCATCAAACTAGTCATCGAATAGATATTAGATTAATTTTCCCACTCGATACATAGTTTATTGATTCAATAATTTTGTTGATTCGAATTCAAATGAAATGTAGAAAAACATCTGAAGCGGTTTGCACGAGCTAGCCCAGTTAGCACGAGCGAACCTGGCGGATTGTCGCGAAATCCTCGCTTGCCACAGTAGCGGTGCCGATACCCCATTATACGAGCAGTATAGCTTACCAAGAGTTACTCTGGCAGGCGTGGCTTCCCTGTTGATCCAAAATGAAACCCACGATATCACGACTATCAGATAACAAGGCAGGTATACTTGTAGAATATAGTAGCCGATACGACGCTGTAGAACGAATTTCACGTGCAATTCGGAATATTCATCATCTAAAACGGAAGGAATTTCATCCCCATTATCCACCGAAACCTTGAACAGCCCAAATAACGCACGAACAGGAGGTATTCGAGCTTAGATAAATAGTGCGCTGGCGTGTTTCATATTATCTTATTCGAAAATTGAGCTCGGTTATTTACAGACAGACTCTTTGATTTGGTCATAAGAACTACAGGCCTGTCGATCGAAGGCACTACAGTTCTCAAATGCGTAAAAAAAGATTCCCTAGATTGAATTTTTGTAAATTGCGAAACTTTAAATTTTAGAAATTTGTTTTGACAAATCGTTTCTGAAATCTTCGAATATTTATTATCGCTCGAATACCTTCCGGAATTTAGGGCGGATTAAAGACGCAACAGCGCGTCTAATCTCGAAGCGATCAGTTCGGAATCGAAAATGTCATCCTACGGGATTAACAGCTTGAAAATAGCGCGATGTCCACAGCGGAAGTCAGATTAAACCGCTCGTCTGTCATATACCGTGACGAACTCGTTATAATTGCCTTATACTGCCTTATTTGAAATATCGTCTGATAATCGAAACCGTAAACAGAGAAAAATGTTAATATCTAAAAGGGAATGATGATGTTGATATATACCTGCAATTTGCATGGACATAACGGAAAATATCGCGATCATAATGATGTGGTCATAATATGGGTTAATTTGACGTCAAATAACATTTCAGTTGGGGATTTCGGTTGTACGGATCATTCGTATTGTCACCTATAATCTAACAAAAAAAGTATCCAGCGCGTAGCTTCCATTAGGCAAATTGACACCCGAACCAAATACGTGCCAGGACTGTGACTACGACTTAAACCGGCGCCGTATTCTGTCTATAGCCTATCATCTCGCCATCAATTCCGAGAGCGATCCCTCTTTCCTTAGATATTAACCTTTCCACGACCACTTGGACACCTACCTCCGCGAGAGGAAGACAGGACATGCTTGCAACGCCAGCTCATCAGAATAAACTGAGCCATCGTGACGCCGTCGGCGAGTTCAACCGGCTGAGCCTTGATATCCGTCATCCAACGATATTCAACATCTTTATTAGAATATGCATCTACAATGTAGTCAAATTGATTAGAAACAGAAACTTTGATAACATTTATTTTGATAGAAATTGAACGTCATTTCGCGGTGTACTTACAACTACCGATGGCTAAAGGGCAGGTTTGGTTGTCCATTGGATATTTTTTTAAATTCATTGGACAGTTGGCTTTTATGGTCAACCTACAAATAAGGCATTTTCTCGCATATTACGTTGAGGTTAACTAAAGAAAAAAAGTTGCGTCATAAACATGACATAAGGCAGGAATAATGACGATCATTAGCGAATGGATACCTCATAGATAACAAAACACCACCAGAACTGGTAATCCTGAGTAATTTGTTCGGATAAGTGATCATGTGAAGATACGAGCCTTGTCCGTTCACGATAAAAGTGTCCGGTTTCCAGATTTTGTCCAATAGTTTGATGCTGACTCCGAGTTTTTCGATCGTACGATTCGCGATTTTCGACGGGAATCGGAGCCGACTGTCGTTCCATTTCTGTCGGAAATACACGTCCATCGTGTATTGCTAGAAATAGAAGAAAATCACAGATTTGCAGACTTTATTCCCCATACTTCATTTTACGTAATTTTACATGCATACAATATTGTAAGTCGTAAATGCAATTTTGATTTGGAACAAGATAATCAGGAATTGACTTTTGAGCTGCACTCGTTTTGGTGATAAAGAACCAAAGTAATTCCTCGCGTGTGGTTTATGTAGTTTACAAAACCAGACGTAAATGAATCGGAAGTTCCTGGAATCAAACCACAGCAGAGACTAGAGATTCAATGTTTATAGACTCATATAACCGAACGAACGACCCATCACATTTGGCAAAAATACGTCACAACACGCGACATGTTTCGCCTTTATTTCATTCATTTGCTTTTCATTCACCTTTTAAAAATAAGACGCGGGCAATAAATTAATTATCAGGTAATTTTGTAATTTGCCAGAACGCGACGAGAAATGACGCAACGAGAAATTATTAATGAAGAGGAACTCTCGTAAATCAGCGACTAAACAAACAGTTAATAACCCACCGAGGAGGGAACGAACGTACATAAACATCCGTCATTAATTTCACATATGGATAAATCAGGCAAAATTGAAATTAAGTACACTAAAGCGACTTCATCGTCTGTACCTCATCTCGACGTTTTCTAACCATTGTCTAAAAGCGATATCTAGTACGTTTAGAATATATACTATATAACTGTAGTGCATTTCATTCTCATCAAATAACGCTTATAGACAATGGTCAGACATCAGACAGTGTTATTGTTACGTCGTCGGGCTGGAGTGCAACTTAGACGCAAGCAAAATGTTTTTCATCCAGTCATTTTTCAAACATTGTCTGCAAGCGATATTCGAAGTGCGCGAAAGAGTTACGTACTTTTATGTGCTAGACATAATTACGTGGTGAAGGACTAGAAGATCCTGATACAAACTATTGGTCTTGGAAATCAGTGGTATTGGAATGCGTCAGGTGGAGTGCCGACGAATCAACTTCTCGATTCAAACGATACGTTTTCTCAGGAAGCAAAAGAACATGCTTTCTCATCTAGAACCATTGTCCTAACGATGTCTAGTCTGAAGGAAATGCGCTACTTTCATAGAGTTATATATGAATTTGTAATACACGCTAGACATGTGTGGTGGATATAGCTTAGAAAATTCTGATAAAAACGATTTCCTCAAAAAATCAATGGTTTATTTGAAATGTGTAATTGTTTCGCTGTCAACTCGAGTGCCGACGAAACAACTTCGATTCGAACGATATATTTTCGTTTTTTTTTAGAGAGACCGGAACGGAAGCAAAATTGATTATTCGTTAGAAAACTTGAATTTTCAGCTGCGCTTATTGCCGCAAAACGCTCGATCAAATTATAAAGACGACGAAATATGCTTCATACAGTTTGTAGATTCCATAAAGTCATCAATAAAAATCGTCGCGTCTATCTAATTCTAGTTAAGTTTTGATCACGCAATTCCTAACGGGTACGTCGCGGTAATGATGATTGCGGTGAGCTGCGTTCCCCGTTCACGGAAACGCGTAATTTCACAAATGGAATAATTATAAAAAGAGACGTTATAGTCTGGGAGAAGAGAAATAAGACAGAGACAACCGGGCGAACATTAATCAAGAAAGATGAGACACGAGCCGTAAATGAAAAATCAATTATTTCATTGACGCTTTGATTTATTTTCATCCGCGGAACGGTGCTTTTCTCAGTCAGAAAAAGCCGAGTCGCAGACGTCGTCGTTGTCTGATACAGTGTGTAAAGCGTCAATTTCACGACGTTACTGTCTGGTATTCGAAGATTTACGGCTGCTGTAGATGGGAATATGATACTGAATGACCACCGAGCTCAAATAATATACCTAACGGCTGTATTTTCACGACGTAACAAATTCAGAGAACATCTGTTGATCACGCCTCTCTACTCAACGAAGGCTTTTAGTGCATGGATTAACTCGGTGTGCAATACCTCGGGGAGGGGGAACTCATTTCACGCGTCAATATCACCTTATCCCTTCCGACACTTTGCCTGTATGTAAGGGAATTGCTTCCAAGCCGATGAAAAATCTAGTTAAGAACGATTGAATTGGCTGGGTATTTTTTTCATCAAAAAGTTCTATTACAAGTAAGTACCCCGGGCTTTTCAGTTCGTCGTTCCCCATTGTTTTCCGTAGCACGTCCCCGAGAGGTTTCGGTAGCCGATGAACGTAATTGTCAAAGTCGTTTCTCAAAACTGCCCGGTCACAATCGACGGTTGACAGTGACATACGTTGGCAGTTTATTTTACATTATGTGCAATGATGTGCACCGAAAGATGAAAACAAATAGCCGCCTCAAACGAGATAGCATACCGCTGATTTATTTCACCGACTCTCGGCAAACCCTAACGGCAATTGATAATGGTTTTGCGGCTATCATTTGCGCTCGGATGTGAAAAAAAACTCCGCAAAACTCTGAAATGACAGTCGTGTGACACCGCAGATATCAGAGAAACACTCGTAAAAGAACGTGGCGTGACTTTTGTACACCTTATAACGGGCCGCGTATAAATCAATTCGGCGAAAATGATCGGTGCTCGCTTGTAGAAGAACTGAAGCATGAATGAACGCACATTTTTTGCTTCCGAATGAGTAAAACCGTGGTTCACGAGATTATTTCTAGCTGGTCGGCGATGAAGTGCCCAATACACTTCAAAGATCGCTAATACAACCGCTAACGAAGTTTCCGAACCGATTTTTAACGTGTGACTTGTCGCAAATACGCAAGTTCTCTTCAAAGCTTGATGGTTGTTAAAGATGTAGTATGGGTATAACGAAGTTTCGGCTATTTTTATGCGATGACCTAATGTGAGCTCCGTCGTAAATCTATGCTTAGTAGATTAGATATTCGCTCATGGTGTCTATTAGTATAGCTCAAAGGCTTCGTAACGACGTTGACCTTGTAGCTTCGAATCTATCATTTTTAATCAGGGTAAATTGGCTGTTATGTGTAGACTGTCACCCAGCGCCTTAAGCTACAAAATAAATGTCATACGAAGAAAGGAAAAATCAAAATTTCCTTCCTAACCTCGATTTACATTTCATGAAAATCATATCACGTTTGAATCATAGTAAACGGCTTTTACGATAAACGCGCATTTTTGATAATAACTCAATACTTTTAAGATTCCCATAGTGTATTTACCCTTCAGATACACGCTCAATGTATTAGGTCCTAGGATTTGCCCGCGGAATGAATTCTCAAACCCCATTACTCTGCGCAATCGTTAAGAGCTAATTCACTTTTAATGAAATTTCATTTATAGATGTTGCGTCTCGGGATAGAATCTAAATTGATTATTTCGATCGGTTGGGTTCCTTGAAAAAGCCTGAAAAATCCAGTCGAAATAATTAGAATCTTAAAAAAATAAAACTCAAGGGTCACAGGAAGACAAAAAACTATATAGACCAATGTGTCATATAACGGGTTATGGTGCATGAAAATTGAATGAATGCTTTATTTTCAAATGTAAATTGTTGGTAAGGTCATGGCTGCCAAAGTATTCCCGAACATGACTATCAAAATGTAGTCGGATATAAATCATTAACTAAAGGGAACCTTTTCGGGCTCTTTTTTCTTTCCCGTGTGAGGAATTTACGGATGATTGTCGTAGGACGTTCTTCTAAAATAATCATGACAAGATCAAAAAGTAAGTTCGATGTCTCATGTGTCTCGCAGTAACATTGTTCTACTCTAAGGCGAAAAGGTTAAAAGAAGCAAGCGTAGATAGGTTAACCGCGCGCGTCGTAAAGAACACGATCATCTGAGTATCCCGAGGCATGGCCCGATCGCCGGTCGTCATTTCTGCGGGTCACTGGCGCGTACAAATATTACCGTCTGCGTGATTCACTTGCCAGAGTACGCTACTATCGCAAACATGGCTAATGGCGCGAAAAACGCCGCAAAACACTCATATTTTGCAGGTTATAATCACCAGCTACCGAAGCGATCTACCAAGCGTGTACGTACACAATCGTATATCTCAACTAATCTTGAATAAATCAATGATAAAATCCGTTCAGTCTATTCAATGTCGCTGCATCTACATAAATTAATGAAATGATTGTTTGGGGTAATAAATTCAACTGCGGTTCTGTAACTAGTAACCGGTAAATCACTGGAAATGGGCGAATCATCAAATAACGCGTGAATGAACGTTGTTTTATGTCGCGCCAGACCACTTTTGGTTGTATGTTTATTTCATCGAAACATTGCCGCCGAGACCACAAAGCAAGCCAGCATTTCGAGCCAATTTACTCAGTAGGTAGTGCGTCGGTATTTTTCGTTTAGCCAGGCCATCAAAAAGAAATTACGATTGTTATTCAAATGTAATAATGGTTAAATTCAGCCGAGTGGTTAATTCACTTTTATGACGACTCGATTTCATTTCGAGCTCAATCGCAATATTGGCATTGAACGGAACGTAAAACGTCATTAATGGCATATAGAAACTGTTTTATGAACGGCAGAAAAAAAAAAATAAATTCGTTAGTGTCACCCATAGCGAGGTGCGACGCAATCAGGTCCTGTTAAACACAGCAAGTGATCAGTTATAAAGCTACAGCAATCAGGGTATCAATGGCAAACGTATGAATACGTACCACGCCATGCCACCCATTAGAATACTGAAAAATAACTTATCAAACTTTCAATCAGGAAACTTTTGCGTTTACAACGGCACCCCCCGAATCAACAACAAATATTCATTGAAAGCGTGACGACAAAATTAGACGTTTATTTACGCAACAGTCGAGGAAGAGGAAAATGTGATCGGGCTTTTTTTCTACTAATGGGGATATTTAAATCGTAACCACTAGACGCAAACATAAGTTATTATACTTGTTAATGGGAAACCAAATCGCTTCGTTGCTATATCATTTGGTTTGACGAGCCACGAAAAACAGAAACAAAACATCATTATTATTTATCGAAATTGGGATTATCCAATTCATTTCGGTCAGGCGATATTTCATGACCGTATAATTCAAACTCGGTTTTGCCGCGTTATGAAATAATTGTTCTTTGCATATTTAAACGAAATTCGTGCTCCGAAGTCGATATCGTATTCTGAATGTTTATAAGTTTTAAAAAAAGTGAGTCCCTCGCGCATCGTAGTCACGCAACGTGCCCTAATATTGTTCTGTTAAATAAAACGTCAAGGCTAGATTACTTTTACGTAACCGGTGGTTTTGAGTGCGCCCGTGGGAAGGCGGACTTAACTCGAAATCTTGTCTATTGATGTATTAACCGTACGCTTTATTCGGGCCATCTTATATACATTGCGTATCTCCACCGTGCAAAACGATGCACCAAGGCCCCAGAAAAAAAAGATAATACGTTCCTCGATTTTCTCTTGTCTAATCAGCGAGTTTATCGGTCCCTAGTCGATGAACGCATACCAGCTAATAACCGGTGAGAAATCTATCTACACATATATATGTGAAATATTTATACATGTCTGCAACAAGAAATTGTCGAAAATATTACGGCAACCCCGCGAGTTCGTATCAGATACAACGATTCCCCGGATGACGATCTGTGATCGTATGTAAGATATTCCCAGCGAACTCTCCTCAATAAATATGAAAATGTTGGCTACATCATAAAACATGATGTCACCTATTCTCGACTTACATCGTGTATATATGAAATATCATATCCGAAAAAGTACCAGGCCACCTGCCGATATATACGGCAATAACTTACAAAGAACCTGATTTCATAATCCCGCGTTCATTAGTCTTGCTTCAATTTAATCTTCTTACCAAAGTTCGAAATCATCAAAGAGTCGTCGTCAACATAAAACCGACTAATGATTTTCTTCGTCGCAAATTATTATCTTTGTTAAACTGATGATGATGATGATGATTTTTACCGTAATAGTACATACGTACCATCTGTTCTTCCGAAATTGGTCCCATGCTTTTTATGTAGATGTTAGATTCGACTATAGTTGGTCCTTCTGTAATGAGAAAGGAGAATTGGAGTTGAAGTAAGTTTTCTGTTTCGTTGATTTTCGATTATGTTCAATGTCAATGAATAACCTAATACAATTCCCAGTTTGGCGTAAAGATATATTTTTGGGCAGAAATTATGCAAATACGCTCTTTTGAATGCCGCGAGGTTCGGTATATAGCTGTCAAATCGCGCGCGTCACCGGGGCCAGAATAGTGTTTATTCTTCTCTGACCCGTTGATAAACGCCGACTGAGACGTCAATCTCTTACGACAGACTGGTAAGCTCGAAAAACAAAAGACAGATTATAATCGAAACGCTGAAATAATATGAAAACGGCCGAGAGAATACGACTAAACCGGTTAGGGAAAACTGCATGATCTAGCGTTACTGACAGATCGGTTCTGATGACGCGTATGGACTTCCGTTATTGCGGCTAAACGGCCACTTGAATGCGGACTTTTATGTCACGGAAGAACAGCGGCCATAAATATCCGTTTCACCTGACGGGGACATGGCTGCAATTATTATTTTTCATCTCGTGGGGAAAGTTTTCGACGTAGTCCAGCGGCACTTACATATTAAGTAGTTAAACGACTTTTCGTGTTCGGGGCAATATAAACTGTATAGCGCGAACATCGTTAAACCAGCAACAAAATGATGTTTATAATGTACGATTGCGATAAAACAATACCGTACTTCAACGATACGGATTCGTGAAACGCATTTATGTCTTTATTCGCGAGCGCTTTCGATTTCTGTGCCGTCGCTGAAATCAGATTTCAATTGATTCGCTGGGTTTTAGATGCGAACACGAGAAACCGTGTCGTCGGTAATACCACGGTTTTCGCGAGAATCAAATGCGACATTTTCGTTTAAACCGAGCAGCAGTCGTTTTAATTGATTTGACGTAGCGTTTGGGGAATTCGTCAAAATCCATTTTGTCGCATTCTATCTGACGTTTCTCCCATTCAAGCCTTTAATTTAAGGCTTATACCTGCTCCAGTTTTACCGCTAGTCTTCCATTATACGGTAGGGATTCTATCGCAGTGTATGGTAATTCTCTAGCTCACTATCTCTGAAGCGTGCTGGGCTTCTCATAGCTTAGAGGCAAGAAACCCGGCAATGCTTCACTTATTCCGTCCGCTTATTGACCACTAACGAACGACAGATTACACGATGATAGAGATTTATTTTCTCGATTCTCACAGCGATTGAAAAGCCATTTTCCAACACGATATGATGTCAAACGATACGTGTAGTAAATACTTGCAGTCGGCGAAACGAACTTATTCATACGCCGTAGCAAATACCGAACTCATAAAACCAATGAATCAGGACACGGATACTTGTCGAAGCTAAAAATCCGAAATGTCACCAAATTTCAAATACAAAGTAACGCGAAGCTCGAATGAACATGCTTTAGTGGGACATATCGACTTAAAAATCCGTACTAGCAAAAACGGTACAAATTTCATTTTCTAATGAGAGAATTTATCTATTGTAGTATTTTTTGTACTAAGCTTTGTCTTATCTTATATAAATACCAGAACGACATCAAAACGTAATCACTTGCACTATTCCTGAAGAGGGGATTATACAACTTCTGAAAACGTTATCTATATCAACTTTTTGAATTCCTTTTTATCCTTCCCAGGCGACCAAAAGTTATGTATGATGAGTATATGTCTATAGTGACAAACAGCACGACGACCTTGACTAATGAGTTTTACCTGTATAAATATGATGATACAACTCTCATTTGATGGCCGGATTATCATCGAATCGATATTAGATACTCGATCATACACCGGGTCCGTATACCGCCATCGGGTACACGTGCAATTCGATTACCTTCGCAACTTACTAATGACTGATGATCCATACGTCAATACTATTTAGTGACTCTTGGGTTTACATTACTTCAGGTGCATATTGTTAATTACGATGTGTTATACGTGTGTTGGGTATTTTTCACGATACTTTAACTGCGGTTTAATTCCAAGTGAAATCGAAGTGAAATTGTAGTGGTGCTTGCGAACACTTCGATTCATTCCGCACATTTATATTCTGAACTGTAAAATGCGGTACATTTTCTATATTCCGTGTCCTTTATAACATTCAATATGACTATTACATCTCGTTTTCCGATGAATTATTCATTCGAAATTCAGTGTTAATTGCAGGACCGTGTAGAAAAAAACCTACGATCCCCGATATAAACTTGGCCCGCGTTTAAATACTGCTCGGAATTATATGCACGAAATTCGTCAATTCTTCTCGGAATCGCGCTCTAACTTAATGTTTTTATTGGACCCTTGACAATTATTGAAATAACGTAATTACTCATATGCAATCGCAAACGTCTTTTCAATTTGCATATCGTAGTAAATATTGTGAGATGATACCGATTTAGCCGAACTAATTTCTACTAAAAACCTCAATGTACATTTGGTGACCTCGTAGACAAAATCAGGGGTGAAACCAGCCTCAGTTTCCGAGACTGATCACTATAGTATCACATACCCACAAAGGGGGTGCAATAAATTTGGAATTTTACAGCCTCCAGATGCAATCTGAACGGCGTTTGTGGAGATGTAAATTTAGATTTTCCACACATGCAGAATAAGGGGATCCTATGATATTACAGTCACGTGCGGCTCAAGCGGTAACGGTATTTCTATATAACATTTTCTCTGTACGTCGTTCAGAAACTAATCATTGATCATCTACTCGACTTCAATGAAAATATTTCACAGCATTGGTATCGTTTTCTAGGGTAGTTTTAATGCCCGATTGAATTTTTCCCCCAGAATTATCGCAACGCGCGCTAGATACAAGCATTGTGTATCGTGTATTGTGTATTGTACTCGGTATTCTGCCATGTAACGGATTGAAAACCTTAGCAACCATCTTCGGTAAATAATGTCTTTAAGGCGTATTGTTGTGGGGTGGATACATCATTTTGTGGCCCGGATTATTATCTATGTTTGTATATGACGAGTCGTCTCTCTCTCTACATGTAGTGACAATTGGAAAATAATGGCCAGATTTATCAGTATACAGGAGTATAGCGCGTTAAGAGCCGTGTCGGGAATACGTGATAATCTGATCGAGACAATGTCGATATCATAACCCGCTCTTAATAGCACCATCTCTGCGCTCCGTTTCCTAACGATTCTGCCGAAATACTGAAAATATTATCCAGTAGGAGACGGAGATATATGAACAACGAAAAATGGATCTTGGATAACTTCGATATATTTCATATGACGGAATATAGAATAGCCCCGGTGCACTCTGACGTGGAGAACAGAACATAAGTTTAAAACGCTCTGTATACAGAAGAATTTAGAAGATTAAAAACGAATTTCATTTATCAAGAATTAAAATCAAAATACACTACGTTTCGAATTCTCACTAGAGATAATCGTATAAGGTACGTATCTGACGATGATCTGCAGTGAGAATTCGAAACGTCGTGTATTTTGATTCTAATTCTTGATAGATGAAATTCGTTTTTAATCTTTCAAATTCTTGGGTTTTAGACTTATTTTCGCAGGATACATATTGTGTTAGGTATATCTAAACAAAAAGATGGATGTCTTACCAACGCAAACAAGAAAATGTGTTTTGGTTTGTGCCTGATAACCTTAGAAAACTGATGAAAAACTCGATGCGAAGTATTTTCTTCAATTATTGGAGAACCCTTTTTACTTTTTAAGAAGATCCTGCATCGGTTTCCGATGCCGGATATTTGATAGGGCAGTCATTTTCACGATAGAATCGTTTTCTGAGTCAAGAAGTAAAAAAAAAAGATCGCAAGTCACTGGAGTATCGCAATCAAAAGGTTTCGCGAAAAAAGAGATGAATTCGTAGCCTGCAGTGAATTCAATAGAGCACCAGATGAGTTTAAGAAGTCTCGATAAAATGCCCGAAAGCGATTGGTGACAGATACTACTGAGAGGAATAACCTTCGAGAAATTACTCATTTTATTTATCCTCAATTCAATTTAGTTCATCGGCGCCTACGATTCATATATTCATGTAACCTTTCATAAGTTTTGACTTGACCAATTGAATGATTGAATAATAAAATTTCATAGGGAAATATCCAGAATTTCGAAAGAAATGCTATAACGATTCTAAAAGTATCCATAGTTGCAAAAATTCATAAAGCCTTTATATAGTCTTTATGAATTTTTGATAGTTGCCATAAGAAGACGATCCCGGCCAACATATTCTTGTCTTGAAAAACTGTGTAGATATTTCAATGGTTTTTTCTATTGGCATTATTGGGAACTTGATACCTACTCATTTCATAAAAACAAATACTTATAATCCTGGCAGGTATATCGTAATGACGGAAAAGCTTCTATAAGTATTAGTGGTTCTTACCTCCGTAGCCTGGCCGTATGTCTTTATTGTAACGTTGGTCGTCGACTAGCTTCGTGAGAAGTTTCGACACATTTTTTATGTACCAGTAATTTGACGAGTTTTGTGGGTTGAAAAATCGCGAGGGCCTTATTCTGAAAAAGAGGAATAAAAAACCAACGATTTAAAATTCGATAAAAAATTCTAAACGCATTTCAAGACAATTTTTTTAACGACCAACCGATTGCATTATATCAGAATTGAGTCTAAATACGACCCTTTTTGGAATCTACTTCAAAAAGTACAAATTAGAAATAGTGAGTTCGAAAACTGCTCGAACATTCCTTCATTTCCATCACTATTGCAGGATATTCAAGAGCAGTTGGCTTGTAAGCTTTTTACTAACAGTGGACACTCATTGACAATACAATACAATATACGCACTAAAATATAAATAATTCAATTCAACAAATGTGTGTACAGGAAATATTATGTACGTACGTGTTCTCTAAGATTAGTATAACAGAAACATAGCTATATCGACTTTTCTAATTCAGATATTTGTGTTCGAAGTTCAGCAGCAAAAAAAGTGAATGATTTACATCAACACGTCATTTCATCGTATCCGTTTGTTAAAATGCAGTTTACAAATAAATCGCAATAAAAGCGGCACTTCTCATAAAGGATCAAATGGATATCTATTTCACAATTGTTGGTTTAAATGACATCAAATCCTCATTTGAATAATACATTTTTTGCGGTAATTCGAAAAGAAGGTTTAGAATTCTATTGATCTTTAAAGAACGGTGATTAGAACTGACACAAACGATACCGAACTAGAAATCGATTTATCCATCAAATAAAATCCATCCATCATTTCGATATGTACTTTAGAGAACGCGTGTTTCAAGTTATGAATAGAGAACAATCAATACAGCAAATCCTATACTCTTTTAATGAAAAATGAATTCTGAAATGTTCCTTGGGCTTACAGCTGAATTGTGTGTTTCTGAAGATGGCTATTGGGATAAAGTCGAATAAACTATCAATGAAAAAATCATTTTCATTATCAGTATGGGATTTTCCTATACATGTATTATCATTGTAACAGGGACAGAGTGTTTTATCAATAGTTAAGCGGACATACACGTCGCGTATAGATTACTGTTCTTTCCGAAGGTTTTATCTGTCCCGAAAACAAATCCGGCAATCGAAAACAAAAGATGTTGAAAATGTTTACATATATTTCTCTGGGAAATAGACTCGTATCAAAATTCAATTTAAAAATTGTTTTTGAGGAGTGGGGTTATCAATGAGAAATCTCGCAATCGCTTCAGTAGTTTTCGACGATAACTGAAGCTCATAGGGTTTGTATGCCACACACAAACACAAACCCTCGATCGAAAATGTATTACGGGGGAGAAGCTCGCTGATGTTATGCAACAGCGAAGCCGTTTATCCGTGTTGTTTTTGAGATTAGCCACCGCTTCCAAATCACGGAACTTCAAAATTACGTTATATGCAAATCGGAAGCCATGATTAGTTTATAAATGCCCATCCGATGACAGAGCCTCGAAAACACTGTCTCTCATCTGACAACGGCCATTATTCTATACACAACTAGAAGAAATCGTTCGCAGACGAGATTAAAACGTCAACTGGAATGGAAGAATTGATGCACTGTGCTCACTGTTCATTCGCCTAATTAACTCTGGTACGCGTATAAATTTGACGTCGAGAATTGAATTCCGTAAACTTTGCACGAAGACTTGTGGCAGCCAGACAAAATGAACGCTGTCACAGGTCACGGTATAAATCCTTACATATTTTATATTAGCGCGTAAAAATATGCAAATTGAAATTTTCGCCCGGTTGCGCATTACTTTGGCTAGATGATTGCGACGGCGTGGTCTTGTAAATCTTAACCAAATTGAATTACTCCCGATAATACCGACGCACTATCGCATACAGGAAGGAAGTTAAGAGTTCTGTCGTCACCAACTGAGCCCAAAGACAAGGAAATTTGACAACCGTCTGAAGCGGCACTGTAAACCAAAGAACTACATACACAGCGCGCTTGGCGTAGATTCGCAGACCATCAAGCCATTAGGACAATGCGTACATGGCATCGGTTAAAAGAGCCGACACTTAACCGGTGTACGTCGTCAAAAAGCTAGCCGAGGGCGAGTTTCTATCGTTTGCTAATGTCTCATCTAGTTCGGTATGGTAAATTGCTCCCCGGCGAATGACGCCGAATATTGAAAAACACCGTATTAAGGTACCACTTACTACGGTACCACAAATGATTCATACTTTACACGAGCATACTAAAAAATGTTCAGTTCCATTTCCTTCTCCTGTTCACCAAGAAGAAAATAAATAACTGTTGTTAAAGACGAAAGAAATTGAAGATACTTAATTTGGCATTTAAAAAAACTTCGTTTTCGGCGAATTTAAAATTCATTACATCGCGAGATAATGATTGCGTTATTGCCGAAGTAAACCACGTAGTTCGGTCGTTTGTTGGATTAATTGTTTTTTACCCAAGTCCTAAACAACGATAGAATAATTAATACGGCCCTCGCGAGTCTCCGTAATGAGCAAACGTGGAGATGGATGAATTTTTCAAAAGCAGAAATTCGTGAAACGCAAAGTTGTAAAATAGCCATTAAACACGAGGTCAAAAGATACAATAGGACACAAGAGACTCCATCGACAAACGAAGCCTTCGCTTCATGCAAAATGTATGTGAGAAGCATGATATCAAGATTAGGGTGATATGATCTGTTGTGAGAGAATTCTAATGCGTTTACGATTTTTAAAATCTTTATAGCTGATGTTTGATGGAAAAGTTTGATTTCTATTTTCAAAAACGCTTTATAATTGGCGTTCGTCGAGAGATGGATTCATCAGGCTCTGACGTGTGGCTGATATTTCGCAACCGATAACGTCACTATTGACGTATATCTTTGACGCGAGGTTATACGGCGATAGTCCGGACAGCCAAACGACAAGTAAAGCCGGCAACAAACGTCGGGAAATCCCGTCGTTGAAGCTTCTGGTAATGAGGTCGAACGAGTCAGCTACAAGCGCTCGACGATACACGAAAGAGTGATTCGATAATGAATCCGAATATCGGCAAAATACTTGATAACATCCAGAAAGAAATTACACGGACACCAAATCGCTCGATGGACATCGCAGTAGCAGCGATTCAAGTACGATTGAGGACTGCGAAACAATCTAGGGGTGCATATTTCTAAAAGAAAAATAGAAAAGCTTAAACTTTTCTCATAAAACTTCGTCGAGGCCTACAGAGCTGTCTACGTATCATTATGTATGTTGATTAAGTCTTCATTTCTATCACTGCATACAATATATATAAACGTCGCAAAAATATGGTAAAATACCACAATAACAAGAGAAAACCAAAAGGCATTTTTCAAATCATTTCATACTTTTTGCTGTAATTAAAAAATTCCCGAAAATGAATATTAGGGTATAAGTGGAAACGACTACTAGCTTAAGGAAACATTTCGGACTTTCGGACTTTTTCTCTTTGAATCGTAGAATTTTACTATGTCATCACAGGCTCAGAGCCATATAGTGTTTCATCAAGATTGACGCAAAAATTGTTATCTCATTTTTTCATCGGACGCTAAACTGGTTTTAATAACTTTCGATCAATCGTAAATGATTGCGCCAAGTGATGTAAGTCGACGACGGTGGCCGTGACAAGCGGGGACGACAGTGGAAAAATCCATGGAGGATTTACCAGAAAACGGCGAGTCCTCGACTAGCGTTTCATTCCGCTACGACTAACTGAGAGTAAATGCTTTCGAATTATTTGCGTAGCTTGCTGCATTAATGGTAGCGCATATTTAAACGGACCCCATGTCGACCGTAGGCAACAAACACAACCACATACAGGGTCCCCGTCACTGTCGCATAAAAACAAACCACGGAGAATATACCTTAAAAATAGATTGCAATAGGCGGCGGGATAACGCTAACACATTTCCTCTGAATAAGTGCCGGTAAAATTGCAGGATCTCGATCTTCGGTGAGAACGCTTTCTTTTAATCCCACGTGAAAGGTCAATTGTCTGAAGTGTTCCGGTCGGCGACGGTCGATACGAGGTTGAAGATCGGGAATGCTGATTTCCGTACATATAGAATATACAGCTTATCGTCGCTAAGAGCAGAAGATATAGATTCATAGAGATACAGTACAGGCGACATCAATTAATTTGGTTATAAATGCACCAATCAACAAGTGCTGACTAGAATTGTGAATGCGAATGCTGTGAATTGTGAATGCTGAACATCTTGACCCAGTTCCACAGTTGTGAGTTAGAGTTAACTCTGAGTTAAAGTTAGTTCATTTTCAATATTTTAACCCAGGGTCAAATCTTAACTCAGAACTGTGGAACTGACTTTTGATCATCATAAAAACATTGCCAGCGCTGTTCACTTCGCTTTAACAGCTACTTAAGAATTTCAAATTTTCATCTTCAGATCCGCAGGCTAAAATGATAGTTTTCTTAATCGGCCAGGTCGTTTTGTAAACTGCAATAAGACTCATGATTTTAAATAAAAGTAACGTGGGGTTGATAGGTGGCCGGTCGGCTCAACTTTTTAGCTCTTCAGAAATGAGAAACAATGTGTCCATTTTCTTTTAGCCTAACCGATGGTTGTATTGAACATATATACATTTTTCTTTTGTTTATACATATTTTTGTTTGTTTGCAGAATCTGATTGTCTTTGGCATTGCCGAAAGGTTGTATCTTTTCGAGTTTCAATAAAAAGTCTGGCATTGAAAATTTATCGTAGCCGTCTCGTAAAAGCCGTCTCACAAAGAAAACGTCTGCAAATTCCCTTTCTTTCTCCATTACATCATTCATCAAATTCTCATCTACGTCAATACAGGTGAGGAGCGAACAACATGTGCTCCGAAAACGTCAGGTATTAACGAATACAGAATACAAGAGGTAGCCGTTTGTACCTGTTCGTAGATTAGTTGGTATGCGCTTGCGTCGTGGTCAACGAGCTACTCATTTTCCGCTTAACGATTCCGTTTCCGTCGTTTGCGGCGCGACTTATCTCGATTACACGTTTTGTTCGGAGTCGGAGCCGTTTGAATTCGTTAAGCCGTCTGCTATACTGTACGGCTATTACTGTCCGGCAGACGCGCCGTAAAAGCTTTAATTACCTCAACGATAAAAATCCGACCGTTTTACATCGATTTGATATCATTTAATCCGATGCTTATAACTTCAATTATAAGCGACTTCACTTGACACTCTTATCTTACTGTTACAGCGATTCAGCCGATGTGGTTATTTAGCGAGCCATACTACTCAATTCTGTTTGAAGCGTAACCACCACTTACACGTGAAATACGTCGTGGAGTTATTTTGCGTTCGGATCACCTGTCGTTTAAGAGTCACGGCACGAACCCCTGCATCAGTAGACCGGGTGCGCAGGTACATGCGCAGCTATCCGAACGAAAACTGGCGGCACCAATCAGATTGCTCGTTGTATAATCGTTGAGGCAAATTTCAAGGAAGAACTATAAATGGGAAAACCCGGGCTAAAATAAAACGGGATTTCTGATTGGCTAAAAATCACATCATCTGAACTGCGCATGTATCTGCGCACTCGGTCGATTATGGCAGGGTTTCGTGCCGTGACAATCTCGATGCCATCAGGTTCGAATCCCTGCCGGGGGAGGATGTTTTAGAGTTATCGTTTGATAGTACAGTCAGCGAGGCGGCCAAATTGGACGTAAACGTCGTCTAATTTTTACACGAAGCACCGAACGAGAGCGCCAAGTTAAGTTCGTTCTTTAAAAAAAACTAACGGCGATTACACCGTGTTTCGTACACTTAAATGTTGACTAATTTGCACATCCCTTGACAAATTGATCATTATCTCGCCAGAATGCGATTAACACTTGACTGTGAGGTATAGATCAGTCTGCTACAACAGGACGAGACGCGACTGCTGCAGATTAAAGAAGTCTAGCCAATCACGAGCGGCAAAAATGCAAATGAATATCTTCGTAAATCAGGATAAAAGTAATGACAACGTCACGATCTGACGTCAAAAATGGTTAAGATGTCAAGTACGCATACTCGCCGCCGTTATCCAATCTAGAAATGAATCTTGTTTATCCACGAGACTGATCGATCATCTCTAGTTTCATTACTATCACCACGCTCATAATCATTGTCCATAAAAGAAAGCCATAGAAAAGCGAGTATCAAATATAAAGCAGAGCGTCCCGAATCTAGAAATCGGTCGAATCGTCGCTGGTTTACGATTACCGCGTATAAGCCAAGGACAAAACCTGCCGAGTTATCCTATCTTATTCATATCACCGCTAGGTTTATCAATATTAACGATAAACAATGTCGGATTCACGTGAACCTGTGCGGTGATAATAATCTATCGCAACTCTCGGCGTTTCTACTGGAAGTTCGCAGTCACTCATGGGAAGGAGGTCTGCTGGATTAGTGTCGTAATCTTTCAGCGCACAGCGCACAGCTCACAGCGGCGTATTATCATTCGATTCATGGTGTCTATCAGAAAGTCAGGGTCGACCTCCCTGACAGTGGTGGCAAAGACTCGTCGTTCCCGTCTGAGCGTTCTCCAGCACTAACCAAGCAATCTTCTGAAATTGTGTGTGGTTATATTGTACATTTTTATCGGAAAATCGTAGAATGAAGTCGATCAGCTTTATTAGATTGTTTGAAAATTGACGCGAAGAATGTTTCATTTCTGATGGGCGGCAGTATTGGGCGGTCATGTTGAAGGAAACTGATAAATTGCATTATTTCGCGCTTATCCACTCGGGAGCCTTCGCCAAAATCAGTAGCATTATTCGGAATAGGGACGGACTTTTTATCGAATCCGCCGAATCAGTCTAAGGGAACAATTCCCCAATTATGGTTGTGGCGGCAAGAAAGAAGACACCGCAATAACTGACTGATGTGTGTATCGCGTTAGCAAACTTGAGACGCAAGAAGGGAAGATACAAGATATATTTGACTGAAGTTCATCCCCTCGGTTTAACAACAAACTCCAAACAACAAACAACGTTTCTTGATTTGTTTATGCACGGACATCGAAATGCACGATCGTTTTCCCGTTCGAGGGGTCAGAGTGCGGGCTCTCAAACAACCCGAAACTCCTCTCGAAGCCCGCACACAAGCCGTGAACGAGTTTACGTTCATCTGCATATGTATGTATCTGAATGTCTTATATTTCCTGGAGCAACTCCGCTATATAAACAAGCGTATATCCGGATGGTAAGCCTTGAAACATCCAAAGCCATTAACGCCATTACAGCGACGACCTGACCAGAACGTGGCCATTAGTTATTGCCGTATATCTGCATACTTATTATTCGTCACGTCTTATGATCAGTTTTATTGTCCCATCTTAGCCGTAGTATTAAAGCAGTCTGGTACTAGATAACTGTTCGACACAGTGTCTTTCAAGAGGTACATCCCATCGGGTATAGCTCGGTAATGGCATAATTTCACACTAAATGGAATCGTTTAACGAAAGTGAGGTCAGCTGAGAGTAACGTACCCATTTTATATAAGTTGAGTAATTTCTATTCTGCATGATTTTAAATAAAAGTCATTTGATCATCTTATATATATATATATATCAGGGTAGATTTAGGGGGTGGTCACGGGGTCTGGATCCCTGATTTCAAACCTGCAAATCTGACGCCCATCCTTTCAGACTTTTTTTTATCTTTTAGGGAGGATTTTTACTCCCAGGGTAGGAGTTGGCTAGTGGCCTTAGACACGGCTGTTTTATCTGAGAGATGCCTTTTCTTTTCATTTGGACCCCTGTCTTACCATTTTCCTAGATCGGCCCCTATATATACCCCGCTCGCTTAGACCTTTCTCCCGAGACACGCGCAGTTTGAATAGAAAAAAAAATACAGACAAAAATATACAACGCTTACTATGTATCAATGTATATAAACGTTATTGTAACGGCTTTAACGGCGTCAAAAGAGCTGTAGACAAACCCCCGCTGCTTCCCCCGCTGTCCACTGACTCGAGACTGAAAATGTTATGTGGGCGAAAAGAAAAATAACAGACCGCATTGCGTAATACCGAAACCGGAAGGTAATCAATTTCCCTTAATTCCACGGATGATCAATTCTTCGCAGTAATATGTTCCTCGATATCCGTATTTATCGCAAACCATTTGTCAGGTTAAGCAGACTATACGTGGAAAAACTCTTTAATACGGATTAAAGTGACAAAAAGCGACTTTCAAACTCCGCAAACGCGGACGTCATTTCGTTTTTCGGTGAATACTGTCGACAGTGTTGTTGAACGTGTTGCCGAGACGAGTGGTCCTGTAAGGGAGGATAAACATGGAAACAGGCATTTTATATGACAGCACGGCGAGTGGCCGCATGAGACAAACTAAACAGGATGTTCGACGTGCTAACCGCAATAAAATCATTTTTGCTTTGAATTTGTGACAAGAATGCCAGACGCCAACCGAAGAGAAACTATATCCATTAAAAGCGACGATTTGGTCTAGAATTACACCCGCGATCCCGCTGCATCGATTAGAAACCGCATTTTTCCAGACCATACGAAATGTCGGACTAATTCCAGTCGCGGATCATAGCGAACCAATTTCGGGTGGATAACAGCCTCCATTTGTAATCGATAAGAAATCGAGCAAAATATCGGCAATAACTTCAACAGGTAAAATGCAAGCGCGAAAGAATAGAAAAGAGCTAATGGGCTACGGGGGGAAATAAACGTTAATGCAATTAGAGACGACACGTAGGAAATGAAAGAATACTCCAAAATGAATTATTCACAATTTTGTCTGTATTCGAGTCAGTAAAAAAATGCCATAGCTCCTATATACAGAGAGATGACCTTGGTTCTCGAACCACTCAAAACCGCTGAACATTTTTTTGAATTTGCTCTGGCCTTGAAAATAACGGATGATACTTTGAAATACTGGTAACTAATGATATCATCGCAATGAAAAAAGGTACAATCTTATGCATCACTTTTACTTTAGTGCGCTAAATACATAAAACGAACCTATTCATGTTGTTGATTACATTTCATGGTTGATACATCACATTATTAGACTCGATATAACGGTCTGAAGTAGATAAAACGGGCTTCTCGCGTTTGATTATTCCGCTTAATCGTTCTCTTAAAAGTAAGTTAGTTCGCTATTTATGCACCGAAAATGTTCACCGTCGTCTGTTGAATTCGTATCTATGATTTAACGATCAGACAAACTCTTAAAGATAACCGCCACGCAGCCAAACCGAACGACCTTTTCGACAACTATAAATAAATAATAAGATATCCGTGAAATGTATATCGACTTGGCTTGATATGACAGTTACGACTGAATTATAGAAATCTGACTAAAATCAGCAGCCACAATTCGGGCCGGATCGATCACGATTGACGTAGAGCGATCAGGATATATTTGATCATGTCTGTTCTCATAAACCACCGCGAATCCGACATCGGGGAAAAAAAGAAACGTGGCCAATTCGAATTATTCAATAATCTCGAAAAATCGGAGACTAAGTCTTCAATTGTGTTATTGTCCACCCGTATGAGCTCGATAAAAACTTTCAGAAACTCGTAAATCTAGATTATTAATATTCCTGCTCAGGCCAATATCAATGAATGAAATCATGTATTTCTTGGTAATTTGAAGGAATATATTGTTTTCGTGTTACGTAATTGCTTTGAAACATTATAGATGAAATGTTCATGAATATTGCATTCAATTCAATAACTCTAATGTTTCGTTTTCGTAATGAGCGATAAAACATTTACGAATTGAAATCGCGGTAGGTGATAGATCCCCAGTTGGATTGTTAAATCAGCAATCCCCACACCTCGCATCTCGCACACCTCAGTTTTACTATATTACTCGCGGTATTTTCATTCATACGTTAATGTCAGCGCGGTTTTTTAAATCTTGCGTAATGCTTCGTAAACGCACCTGTTTTCACGCTCGTGAAAAACTGGTCAAATTTTACGTCTCGGGATGCGACAAAATTTTATACGCGTTCTGTCACTTTATTCTATGCGTCGGCAAAAACTGGGTGAATGTTGTCGTTGTCACTGTGTGTGTGTGTGCGTATCCGGGTCGATATCGCATCAGCTACAGTGTCAGTGTGTCATTAAATAAAACATCGAAATGGGACGACGAAACGCTGATACAGACACCACGCTAACAAAAACAAATAAACGTTTTTCTCTGACAGCCAACAGCGGCCCGTTATCTGAATTTTACGGCCAGTAAATTTTACTTCGGAACGAATTTGCGACACATCCTTCGGATATGTATATATATATATATATATATATATATATATATATATATATATATATATATATATATATATATATATATATATATATATATATATATATATATATATATATATATATATATATATATATATATATATATATATATATATATATATATATATATATATATATATATATATATATATATATATATATATATATATATATATATATATATATATATATATATATATATATATATATATATATATATATATATATATATATATATATATATATATATATATATATATATGGCCAGTCGTAAGGAAGGCGATAAGCCGGTGTAATAACGCCTGGTTAAGACGAGGATTCGTATTAATGAAGTGACCGATGATCATAATTGGAGCATCATCGATCAAATCGTATTTCATCTTTCACGATGACAAATTGGCGCAGAATTTACCAGTGGAATTCAAAGTCATCGCGAAGGACGAGTTCACGGACTCCCCGCGAACCGAGGAGTTATCAACGACCCGAGATACGAATTCAAATTATCCCCACGCGACCGCCGAATAAATATTTGAATTTATTCACGATACATCAAAACTAAATATTCTACAGCTTAAATCGATTTATACTTTATTTGTACAAAACTGCAACAACATTCGCAAGACTGGGTTCTATATACGGCTACGTTCTTGTGACCAGTGATAAAGTATCGGACATTGTATACACAAGATCCTTAAACAGGAAAAAACATGTCAGCCTCAAGAAGTACTTCATTAAAAAACATTGGCACTTGAAATTTGGACGCAAACATTCGTTCAGTGTTAATTTCCGGTGTCGTGTTCGCTTCCGTGTCCGTGTCTGATAGAAGCGATCGTGTGTTTTACCCTGTCACTGCCAAAACCCGTCTCCAAACATCGATGTCCGGTGAACAAACAAACTTCTCGTTCTATCTATTTCTCGAGTGCAGACCCTCTTTCCGTGTACAATCTATTCATTTAGCTCAGCGCATATCTATGACTTTCCACTCAATTGCATCTAAATGCTTGAAACTAACAGAGCCTAAGTAGAATTATACACTACGCCGTTCAACTCTCATCAAGAAATAAACTTCACGATAGTACAATTTTTAGGAACTTAACGAACATTATATACATCCATTATTGTGAATATCACTAGCAAAGAGTTCACACAGAGGACGAAACACTGGGGAAACATTGTGACCAATCTATATTTCTAATAGTGAGATAAAAATGTCCTCTCCGACAACGATAGCGGAGATGACATATCGCCATTTCCATAATTTGTTCAAATGAAGATGTCATGCTGGTAATTGCTATCGAAAAATTATTGTATACTTTCGACGCTATCGTGTAGAAAATGTGGCGACGACCGCTTCATTGATGAACTCAATCTATAACCTTGGAAATATTCTCAGGGAGCAGCAGCAGCGGCATCGCTGCGAACTTTAAGCGATGCTTTCAAAAGCTATTCTTCATTCTTCAAAGCTATATATAAATTCATTTTTACGGGGTTTTCTGCAGTTCGAGTATCGTCTCGTCTGTTTTCTGGGATGATACTTTGATTTGGATTCAACGCGTTGTTAATATACGTCAGGCACTAATTATTCGCATTATTAAAGTGCGTTTTCAGACGAATCGGTCGATGCTATTTTACCGCCTTTTTAATGAAATGAGAAGCAGTTGCTCTTATATAAATATTTATATGTATATTGATCATTCGATATGAAACCTTTTTTAATAATAACTAGGCTATACTGGTTGGTAATGTCTTACGCTGTGGAATATACAAAGCTTTTATTTATAGCAGGTTTACACGAACATGTTTGATCCCTCGGCAACATCTGATAAATCCAGTTTAAGCGGTATAATATTGTTTATATGATCCAAATAATGGGCGAATTTTTCCTCATTCCTTCTCATTTTTCCGGCAATTTTCCGTACAAACGACTACGTGTATTAATGTATTGTACACACACGGAGTGAGAGTTCGTTCGCGTTTAATACGTCTCTGGTACCGATATCGAAGTGTCCTTCATGCGCTTCGGCTCTGTCGTGTGTAAATGATCAAGTAATCTCACTCGGTGGTGAGCGTAGAGTCAAAAAGGTACGAACAGGTAGTTCGCGGATACTCTGGATTCATTCAGTAAGGTATCATACGAGCCGTATCTGAGTCCCACAGACCTGTAACTTGCATCCGTTCTACCGTGGACTATTATCGTTTTTAGAGTCAATGGTTCTACGAACTCTCGAAGAAGAAAGACTGAATTAGTTGCTATAATTATTACCAAAAATACATAAAAGGAGGTATTTTGCTATTACTAGTACGGCGATAGTCCGAGTATTTCAGCCATTTCAACCGAACAATCAAGATACCCAGTTTAGAATCAGATTATTCTCGTAAAAAGAAATAGACATTACTACGCAGCTTTTGTTTTCTTAATTCTCGTCAGAATGTTTTCTTATAGTTTAGGTGCATCTGATGTAATTGTCTAAATGCATGTCGCTCAATATCCGTATCGTAGCTAGCGATTTCAAAAATGTTTTCTCAATCATTTGAGCCGTTTAGACTTGTTTTCTTATCATCATTTCATCTCCGTAACAAATAAAAGATAAGTCGCTTGTGTACTCCGTACTCGACTACTTCGCTTTGCTTTTGCACAGGAAAACTATAGGGATGCTCTACGCAGACTTCCATTAATCATTGAAGTCCACATTTTCAATTGACACAGAAACCGAAATGTCTAAAGTCATGAGACGCAGGTCGGTGGCAATCGCTAACGATAATCATTTTGCACTCTAGATGCAAACTAATACTTTTCGAAAAATTACATCTTTAAACGGAACACATACGATTGGTGTACGATCGGGAAAGCGTGCTTAATTATCGGTGCTGGAGACGTTTATTTCTTCGAGTAGGATTTGATTTAATGTTATTTGATATCGGCGGTATGGCGCGCGCGTTGCGGAGATGGTGTGATGCCGTTCAAATAAATAAAGATGAATGACACCGCAGAAACGACAACTACATGTATCAGTTTGTAAGGAAATGATGACATTTACACCAGTAGCGTGTTCGCTATGTCGGATTAGTATTTTCTTTGATTTATGATTCAATAATGGCTATTGATGCAAAACCGATGCACGCGTAGTTCGGATTTTTTGCTCGTCGCGGACAGTAATAGATAGACCAGTCGTTATTCGGATCGAAACGATCCGAGGTGGAATAAAGGGTCGAGGAACTGATATGCACTCGTATAATGGTAAATTCGTTCTCTGACACAATAGATACTTATCGGAAAAATCTCCAAACGATGAAACATTGTTTGAAATCAACGTTCAGACCAAAAAAAAAAACGATAGTTTTACGCACACGATATGTCGACGAGCAAATTTATCGAGCTTTCGACAAAATCGGGAAATTTTACAAAAATAAATAATATAAATGAATTAAGATGAAAGACAGTTTACTATTGTTTTCAATTGTTTTGAAATAGTGGAAGAACACTCAAAATGAGCATAAGCACGTTTTAGAAAAATTGATTTAAACCGTTTTAGATATTTTAGAAAAAAAATGTTAAATGGTACTTACGGAGGAATGCTGACGACTATTAGCACCAAAGCAAATACATTCCGGAGGCACTCGTCTAGCCGTATAGCCATCCCCGACACCTTGTTATGGATAACAACTGCATTACGATTCCATCGTTTTACCTGCCAATATACATAAATTTGTGGACTTACAAAACGACAGTTACTAATACCATAAACAGCGTCTCGTGAACACAACGCTTAAAACCTGTATAATTAATGTCCAGACGAATCAACAGTCCCGGGCAAACACGCGTTACTCTCTGAGTTTGCCGCGAACGTTCTAACAGCGTCACTCGCTCATCCGCAAAAACTGCTGTAGATTATAGAAGTGCTTTGAAGAAGCGGCGCTTTCATTATGTTGTCGTTTGATAATTGGCCGCAGGTTCATCATATCGTAGCCGCATCGACTCTGCGTAACGTCTCTACACTGGTCGCGTACAACACGAGTGAATCCGGTGTGTCATTTTCATCGCGTTGGTGGCAAGTTCTGACCCGCGTCGATTATCTCGCGTTGGTTTAGAGACTTCGCCAGTATCTTCGCGTCGTTACTTAGACCAGTATAGAGCTGCTCTCGCTGCATCAGAAACAAGCGGAAAAGTCGCTATATCGATTGCCGGGCTTTTTATTGCGGTGTAGATGCATCAAAGAGACAACCGGCACGACTGTTTCATTGGTCAATTTAAACTAATTGACAGCAACATTTTCGAGGCGTAACTTGGCTGCCGATCATTGCCATTCTGGACATGACGGGTAAACAGATTGGTGAATGGAAATTTAGTCCAATCAGTCAGATTTTGGCCCTAATATCTGTAATCTCACCTCCGTATCATGACACCAACGAAAAACGAAGTACACGTAGATTGAAGTGCCTCTTTATTACTCTTTGCCAATTACCAAAATTCTCGACCGAAATTTTAGTATCGCCATCAATAATTACGCGTACTTATTACAAACGTTGGAAAGCAAAATCAAAAAGATCCACGAAGAAAATTACCTGCAACCTTCTTGGCTTGTTAATTTCAATATACCATGAGGTAACGCGTCGTAACTCAGTTCAAATTGTTAGAGCAGGTTTTTCATTCAAAAACCTCGCTAACGATTGGTTGAATTTCGACGACAGATGTCGCTAGAGGCTTCGTAAACTTTCGCGTTTTTTCTCAACGAAAGTGATTGGCTATGATTGGTTGTACTAGCGAGCTCTGCGATAGGGCAACGGAAACCCTCGGCATTGGTCAGTTTTATCAACAATCGATCGTGGTAGAATATTTTGGTCCGGCCGAATCCAGAGCTTAATAGTTTTTTACAAGTTCTAAATGTTCAAGGCGGCGCCGCTATTCTTGTTAATGCAGACAGTGACGAATTATAAAAACGTTGTTACTGGTGTCTGCGGTATCTGCAATGGTTTGATCTTATCATTATTTCCCTACTGTATCATGAAAACTGATTGCCATCCCTGCGAGAAATTCCTAATTATTTCTAATTGCAATAGACTAATTTAACAACCCGCTTACGCTAGACGAGGAATAATAAGCAAAATTCGGGCATCCTCCATCGGCAGGGATTCGAACCTGATGGCGTCGAGATTGCCATAGTACGAGACGTGGAGTGTAGCGATGCCACCAGGTTCGAATCCCTGCCGGGGGAGGATGTTCGGGGTTCATTTTACCAAGTTGCTGCGGGGAAGGAAAGCACTCAGGAAGCGATAGGTCTGTTGCCACAAGATTCCACACACCTTTCAACATACTGCCCTTTCGATTTTTGCTAGCAGGTTTAATCTCGAAAACAGTGGCGTTGAAAGTGGAATTAAAACTGTTCCAAAGGTGTTTTGATTTGTTTGTCAGTTTCCACCACGTAGTTCATGATGCGTGAGTGATGAAGTGTGAACATAGTGAATCAGCTGTTTACGAGGCATTTTGTTTAATGAATGTTATTCGAGTATCTGTCAATTTTGAACACCATGAACGCCCTATTAATTAACTAAATGGAGAACCCGTAAAGTCAACACTTTAATTCTTTGCTTTGATCTTATAAAAGCAATCCTTTCAACGATTTTTCGTTGTATTGGGATAACATCGATGAATGTTGTTGTCGTTAAAAAAGATTAACCTTATTCTGTTTTGAAGCTGAAATAGAGCGACGGACAAAACAGAAACGATTTTCAGAACCGTTCAGTCAAGATCGAGTCTTAACGAGACGTTCATTTTCATTAATTTCATAAGGTATTTAATATTGAATAAGGGGCAAAATGATACGGAAGAATCGTGTTCTACAATATGATAAGAGCCTCCAAATCTAATTTTTGTCGATTTTAGCTCATTTTCATAATCACCTGCACTACTAAATTCAAACCATTTAGATGAATTTCACAGAATAAAACTGTAAAAATGTAATAGAAGGTTTAATGAAATAATAGGTATGTTTATGTACCAGCTGAAACACTTAGGGGCATGAAATATATCGTTTAATGAATAAAATTCCACCTATAAATTGTTTAATAAGGTTGAATATTTGATCGAATAATTCATAGTGAAGTTCACCGGGTGTAAAATCGAGTCAAAAACTATACCATGTGTTGCTATTTCGTCACGTGGCTCTGGAGAAAATGCGATCGTATTTCCGCCGTTTAGAGATAAGCCGAATTTGAATAAATTCAATCAGTTTTTTCTGGTGTTTTTCGAAAGTTGTCTTTTCGAAAGTTGCTCTTTTGGACAAGAGCGAAATCAGATATACGGAAACTCCTTTACAAGCTAATATCCGGTCACATGACCCGAACAGATGCACGCGCAGACGACAGCTGTTTATATTTTATATAGTGTATGTGAAATATAAAGTTTTCATCGCAGCCATTTTTAGTTATTAGGCCAACAAGTTATGTATTTGGTCACAATTAGTCTAAAGCGGAAATCTATCACATCGTATTTGATTGGATCAACCGGCAATACGGCAGCGATGAGTCCATTGAAAATATATGAATTCATTCTTAAATGCGACTGACTGGAATAAAGTTTGATTAACAGCATACTCAGACACATAGTCTGGTCTGTGTGAATTGAGTCTGATTTTGAATCGTATATATATACGTCGATATTAGTGAAAGATTGATTATTTTCGCCCGTAAATAAAAATCGCTATAAATAAGTATGTTAATGATGCCTCCGGTAAAATGGATCTACCGGCGATGAGATTAGAATCTATTGATTAACAGTTTAATTCCTACATTCAGTCATCGGTCGTTTGGTATAATTGATTCGCATGTTTTCGGAAACGGTGAAGTATTTATGAAGAGTTTGTCTCATCATATTACACGCATATCGAAAAGCGATTTTTGCGCGACATTTATGATAAATATGGTATATAGTGATGAATGTTGAACATAATGAGCCTTGACGTTCAATATAAGTAACTATATGTACGTAATTTTTTTCTCATTTTCTCGAAAATTGCTAAGAATGAATTAAATCTAAACCTATACATTATGATTTACTTTTAAGTCATTATAAATGTAGAAAGTGTATCGTCATTTATACATCGAGGCCAGAGTTTTACAGGACAAGTAAAATCATGCCTTGGACTTTAATACACTAATAATGGATAATTACATGTGTATTTATTTTACCACGTAAATAAAGCATTAACGGAACAAAATACTGTTTCTGTTTAATAAGGTATTCGCGTAACCGGCACGTATTCCAGGCATAGTCGTCGAACTTTGTCTGTCGATCAGCCATGAGAGAGGTAATTACAAAAATGCGTGTGTTTCGTCTGAAAGGCGGGATATCTCAGCAAAAAGATGACCGCGTTTTGGGCACGGTCAGCGGGCGCATTGACTTATTGTTCGCGTTTCGGCGAAATTGACGTTCCACCAAAACTGTGGATAACCGCGGAACATTGACGCGTGTACTCCGGCTGAGAGCACGAATATGACCGCCGGAAATTTACTGGGCCATTTTTACCGATCGCCACCGAGAATAAAGAGCTCTACAAGACTCGAGTATCCACTTCAGCTCCTCTTCGCTGGTTTTACAATATAGTTTCATTAAAGGTTTTCTAAAAACTAACTAAATTTCATACAGCGATGAATTCCGACAAAACACTCCGTATGACACCTTTAATTGTATCATTAATGGCATAAATTAGTTTATTATCTGAGTTCCCGTTATATATACGTGTCATATGCTCATAGATTATCAATAGTTCGGCTTTTAGTATAGATATTTTTATATTTATTCTGACACGCTATAAATTCCAATGAAAACACCTCGGACGTTGCTAAGATCTTAGAATATATAATGTCTGCAAGGAAAGATTCATCATTTTACGCAATAAAACAGATTCACTTTATGAAATTGGCTAAAATCTTTACAATATTAATCACATAAAATGCATTGAAACTTCGTCACGCAGTTCAAAGAACATCGTAGTTTTAATCTATTGCACGATTTCAAACGGAATAAATCGTATTTCGGATGGATTTAAGACGCAGACAGAAATATAAAGAGCTCGAAGAACATTCCGGATATCGCTTTTCAAGCAAAAAATCGTAGAATTTATATTCAATTCATTTCCTCTGAAATATCATTCATCATTGGGTATCATTTATGAAGTTTCAAACACGTCGAACCGAGATAGAGTTAACAACTCATCTATCATTGGTGAGCGATAGTTCCGACCGACGCTGATAGTCGCGAGGCAAAACCTGTCCATGTTCAGGTATACGTGATAAGTTAAAAATCGTGCAAAGTGTCGAACGATCGCGAAACGGAATGCAAAATAATCAAAAGTGTCGCTTGTGAGACCAGATTTCTTGATACGATTTCCCTAATGAGGTTATCATATAGCAATACGTCATAGCGGTGACAATACAGATACCAAATCCCCCTAATACTAATTCACGTATTGGAGCTAACAAGCTTCTCATACTTTATGTCAAAAATAACTTTCGGCGACAATTTATAAAATCAAAACATTTCATCTCAAGTGCGCGGTTGTGGTATGGGGAAAAAGATAAATTGCCCGGTGGTGATTTGCGGTTGATCGCTACTTTAGCTCGCTGGATGATGTAAACTAAAATTGGCATATAGAGTTCTGCGAGTATAAAGTGATAGCGAATGAACCGACGTCGAAGGTGGAAAAGGTTTGTAGAGGAAGAAATTAGCAGTGCTGCACGGTGGGAAATTACGTGTCCACGTCACTGAATCATCCGTCTATTTGCCCCGAGAGCGCTGCAATAATGAACGTAAGAAAATACCAATTTCCATATCATGTGCCTTGGAAAAAAATGGACTTGGATGCAGAATATACGTAACAGGCATGTATCCGCGCCATCTCGACTTCTCTTGTGATTTGTGTGATTGGTTGATTTGTAACGACGCCGAATACGCCAAGGGCCATTCAATTGACTCCAAATGGTGATCGCCTGATGACAGCACGCAAGATGATTGAGCCAATACCAAAAGGATTAGACCCAATTTTTCCTCAGTACACATTTACATGTATACATACGTAATCAATGCAAAAAAAACAGATATCGACGCGGCGGTTATGTAATACGAGGACGATTTAAGCAGACGTTTCATGCAGGGACAACCAACAAATGTTATTTACTGCCGAACAGATTCGCTTGAATACATGTAATGATCATTTGATACGGACACCAATTTGCTATGAGACGATGTTAACAATGTTTTGTATATGATTCCAGTTGGAAGATGGCACGGACAATAAGCACAGATATGACTAAACGATTTAAGCGTCTGGAACTGAGAAACGAAGTTAAGTACCAAATACGACCAGATGAATAGGAAGTACGTCAGAAGTTTCGAAGAAGCTGATCATTTTAGCTTTAAGGAGACGAAGAGAATCGTTCATGTTATACGTCGAGTAACAAATACCCGATAATCAAAAATGGTGAATTTTGCAACTTTTAAGTATATATCAATTTTCAAAACGTATTCGAGGGGGGTAATGAATAAATTCAAATTAGCGTACTGCACATACGGTTCGCTGCTTAGTTATTGTTGCTTGACAGATCGACATTCAAAACTCTTATGAATTTCCAAAGACCGTTTGCTGAATTCTATAACGACACGTGTTTTATAATTGCTAACGTATAAATACGCGGGACACGCTTCGTAGATTAGAGCGCCGCTGTCAGAAATTAACTGATTATCATTTTGACAAAACGAATCCTTACCCCGTACGGTGTTTTATGAAATAAAAGTACGCGTGCTATATGATAACACACGGGGAGGGAAAGAATCTCCTGCTGATTCTGTGATTGTAAATTCATCAAGAGCAATGGAGAAATTCAGACCGATTTCATACGGAATTTTAGATTCAGATTCATTAATGACGACGAACGTTCACAGTGATTCTTGTACGGACAATTCGTACTTAACATTCTTTAATTCTTTCTTTGGTGGAATAGCCGTCAATTATTTAAGTCATCGGATGTTCCCCAGGCGGTTTAATGGGAGAATTTTGAAGTCAGTATAGTTTTTGCTGGAATGCTCCGGTAGTTCGCTTTCTAACGACATGTTAGATTTCATAACAATTTAGTGAAACGTGCGCTCATAGTTCGGTAATTGCGGATCTTCTCGAACCGAATCAAGAAAATAGGCGCCACTTTGATCGATGGTTAGAGAGGTATATGACTTTTTATCAAAAATTCTGTTTGAACTATCGCCTTAAAGCTACGCTTAAAGCTAAAAATTTTAAAGAAATAAACCCGAATTCATGAATGTCAGCGTTTCGGAAAATATTGAATTAGTCATGTTCTGGATATTGATTAGCCTGTTTCTATACTGACAAAGAATGGTGTCCAGAAACGAGGGTAATTCTATTCTGAAACAGTATGTGTTTGACGTATCGGGGGCTGAGATGTTTGAGTGGTTTGGTTAATAAAGATTTCATATGTAAATACGAATGACATGTTTTCATATCCTGATCCCGAATCCGAGGAGCGAATAGGAAATATAGCGGATGATAAACTCGATGTCTCTACTCAACTCGCATTCACAACAATCTTCGACACTTCTATGCCATTAAAACAAAAAATGCAATACTCAGGATTCGCTCTTTGACGAAATAAAATGTAAATCATTTTATTTTAGATGTCAAGCTCTGTATTGATATTAGGCTACGCTAATGGAATACTGAGAATGCCACTTTTTTGATTTTCCACAAATAGACATTAGAAAATTCTGCTACGCGCTACGCATCGTGTGTTTTCCTTGTCAAAAGGTCAATTCAGTATAGAACTGAGATAGGGACCAATTAAACGAACAGCTTGAAGAGGTACTTATCAGAAAATGTTCCCTTAAAAACTTTTGTATATAGATTTACGCGAAATGATGAATTTATTTAACGTGCAATTAGTATATTTTCATTCATTTCAACACAATACGAACTTTATTGCCGTTTAATGCAATTTAAGATGGTCGTATTAGTGCGAAAATATCAGTACTTAAATGCAGGATTCAACGGCTGAGAAAATGTTCTAATTCTATTAACCGAGGTTAACAAGTTGGGAATGTGAACTTTGATGTGGGCACGTAGTAAATCCTATAGGATTAGCGAACTATTCCCCACCGGGTGTCGGGTTGTTGATGCATGACCACCGATAAATAAAAAGATACAGATCTTATTTTTAATGTAGGCCCTATCTTTGCGCTGTGGAGGATTTGTTGGTGAAACCGGAGTAACAATATTGATTAAATGTTTACGTCGTGTCACTTTTACTGATCTAAGTTCTCCCCACACGTTTGGTAACTGAATGACCTTAGTTGCAAGCCACAGAAATGCCTCCAAATTAATGGAAGCGTATAGTCGACACCTTTTAAAAATATCTGCCGCTTACGATCAGTGACATTTACTTATCCAGGCAGTTTTGATATACCCGACTGGATATTGTTCAGGATTAGTCGGTATATTTTTTAGAAGCCCTTATTTGCAGACGAGAAACTCGTGAAAGAACAGTTTGCCACTGAACAGAAATAATGACTGAGTTTTTCACATGTGTTCGCTGTATACACGTACAGTGCAAGTACTCATCAACAACCGATCGATTACAGATCTATATACTGTAGAATTGATAGAATTCAAATAAAATGGAAATAGTCGATCAGAAAATAATTACAAGAAAATATATACGGTATGAATAAAACTTACGTGGTGTGTGGTGTATGATTCCTGTATATTATCACAGCTTGTCCATACGTTTTCCACATATAACGTATAGAATCTCCGTGAAATGCGAGATCAAATCTTATTTACGATGAATTGGTTCCGCGAAAATATTTATTCCGAACAATGTAATTATCTTAGTGCACTTTCAGCCAGTCCACGTATAAATTCCGTTATGGTCTTCTTGCAGAAAAACTGCTGTTACGAGTAAACAAGAGGCTCTCGTCCTGAAATACGCGGTCAGTTTGTCTAGATTCGACGAGGTTTTATGTATAGCTTGGCCACTGAAATCACAACTGGAACTGTTAAACCGTAGAGCTCTGTGACTGTTCGCACCGCCCGCAATCAGCTAAACTGTAAATTACGCACACCCGCACGTCCAGCGGTATTTCATTCACAGTGCACAGTTCAATCTCTAAACCCGTTTTAATTCTTCAGAGCATTTCCAGGTGGTCACTAAGCAAATTAGTCAAGTGAACTTCAATAATTTTTTGTAAGTCAAAACGATAGAGAAATAATAGCGCATTGTTCAAATATCCATAAAACATGTATATACTTCACGTCGTCATTTATTGTAAAATTACATATTGCAATGATAGGTTATAATCAATGCACAGTCTGGCGATTACGATAGATCCTCTAATACTAAAAATGTAGTCCTGGCGCTAACTATTAATCCCAACCTTCAATAACCACACGATCCGCCAAACGTTATCGAAACTGCATTTTGCGCTCAGTACGATTTCTATTCATCAAAACATTGATAACAACTTATCCGAACGATGCCTCATTTCGTGATTAAAAACGTGTGTGGTTCAATGTTCGTAATCCTGCTATTCCTGTGACATCTCATCGTTCCTAAATCTATTATGTTCTCTGCAAGATGAGACACGCATTCCTGCGCCGTTGCCTGAGGTCGGCTTTTGCTGGCTATCGATTCATTCCCTTCAAAAATGATCCTTAGGTTTATCACTTCGAAATATCATTCTTGTTTTTGGATCTGTACGCTGTGTGCCGTGTGGAAAAACAATCCTTTGAGAGAGTTATGGATTTTAGTAAAAAATTCTGACTTCGAAAATAGTCGAAATCATCAAAAATAAAACTGCAAAAAAACCAATTGCACTGGGTTAAACAAATTTAAAACCTTTTAAACAATTTTTACGAAGAACGAAAGTGATCCGAATGAATGAACATCGGAAGAATTTTTCTATTTATTGCATGTATCAGTTTTGATTGCAATGGTTTACAGGTGATAGCTAATGATACCTGGGCAAAACATTTCTCCATCAGTAGTTTGTGGAGACGGGAAATGGAGACCCCCAATAGCGTGAACATCCCCCGTATCTAATGCAAAACATATTTTCCTAGTCGAATTATAAAAGTATTTACATACGAAATCTCTCTATCGTTCTTGATAATTCTAAAGGATTTTATTAGTTACTCACTCGGCGTAAAGCCCTTTATCGGGAGGTTATTATTCTATCGTCGACTTCAATTTTCCGTCGGTTTACTCGTAACTGTCGCCTGCTGTCAAATTTAATTCCATCTAATTTAGATCTCGAAAAAATCGGACTAGAATTATCCCCAAAGTTATTTTCCTCAATTTGAAAATTTTCGAAAATATAAAAGGGCAATTCACAAACGCTCATATCATCAGTCGTTTCAGAATTATAGAAAATTGACTTCCGTTGAAAGATTGCAACGATTTCAACTTCGAAATATTAAAAGAATATATATTTTTCTATCCGATACGTCATCGGGAAAATTCGGTATTACATAAATCTGTTGATGATATACATTAACGCGGCTAATTCGATGAAAGGCATAAACGATTCGAGAACTAAATTAATTACAAGTCATATTCGTTAACGAAGATGTAAACCGAATACGGACAATATCTCAGCCGCAACAACCATTAAGTAATTGCATTATCTATGATATTACTATGCATAAGGAGACTAATTTTCGCTCAGAGCTGTTCATAAACTGTGACCGTTGCCAATAGGTTGATTTGCTATTTACCTCGTTCCATCATGAGCCCACTGTACATTATATAATTGTAACCCTTGCAGGCTCATCAGTACATAATTCCTACAGTACAGTTGATGAACCTAAATAATGATAATATACGATAATCTACGGATGACGGTAAGCTTTATGTACATCGTTAGAATTGCTTTACTGCCATCTTCTACCATCCAGAGCTCTTCCAAATGCTCGTTCCAAAGTTATTAGCCATTCCACCGCGCGAATTTATCGATATGAAACGAAATGTTCGCAAGGCCCGGTTAAATTCAAAAGTATTTTGTCGAAAAGAAGAAATGTGAGACATACGTCAGCCTTTGGTCATACGAGTCATAAATCACATTCAAATGAAATAAATTCATCGCTCTCTCCCGAAATGTCGGAATGACTGATCTACATTTTGCTAGGTCTGGGTCTCACAGAGATTGATTCGGCGTTTCATTTCAGGAAAATTTATGGCTCTTGAGCCATCGTTCATTTTGAAGAATTTCTAGGCTTGAATTTTATACAGACGGAATGTGAGAGAGAGAAAAGAGAGAAAGAAATCGATCCATTCGGCTGCCGTCTTTAAGTGACCTGAATGGTAACCGTTTTGTCGAGTGATCGTTCTCTTCGTCGGAGCAGACTCTGAAAATAGCGTTGATTTTGTTTTTGATACGAGCTAAATTGGATAACTTCGTTTCTCCGACCAAAATGAAGCAATTCTATGAATGTTTCATGATTCTAGCGTAGTCGCCGCGGATTCGGCTTTTCAATGAATCTTCTTTCACTGGATCGTTAGGGACGACGTCGCGCGCTTTCTCATCTAAGTAGATTCCAATCGGGCGGCTCCATAAAGACATTTACCTTCAGATCAGACGTAATCTTTAACCGGCAAATCTTGAGCAGGCGCGCAATCGACGGGCAACATGACGTCACTTTTGCGGTTACCGCCGCCATTACGTATCAATTTCAGATGTCCAAACAATGTAAGATCATCGACCGAAATCTGATCGTAAATGTGATTTTACGGATATCAGAGATGCCGTTTGGTGACATTTATATAGAGACATTATGTCTGTACTCACATCTGGAATCTGAATGATATTTCACACACGAGTAATTGGGACCATAGACAGCAATTATTCGGGATATCAATTTAACGGGATATCAAATCATTTTACTTAACCTGACGAAAATGTTCCCCACAAACCGAACAGCGTTGAAAGTGTTTTTCTTTGGAGAATTCAATGAGAAAAACGATTTTAAATCTAGTTACTGGTTCCATCCTGTTTTCTAAGAAGTTGGATTGCCCCTTTAATTCCATAGAGAGAAAATTATCATCAGTCTCTCATCTTAGCGTCTTGAGCAGAAAGTCACACTTCTAAGATACAGGTAATAGAGGCTTTATTTGTCTTCTTAAAAATTGCGTTTTGATCTTTAGGCGGCTGGTTCATGCGGTGCGAGAAAATATACACTTCAAAAGGTTTCGTATGGTTACTGATTTTGCCAGCGGTTCTGATAAAAGTTTTATGGCCAAATCTGCAAAACTAACTGTGAAAAAGGTGATGGAGATTGTAATTGCAGAGATTTTATATTTTCATCCAGGTACAAATGGAAGTTTGTTATTGTCAGACTATTCACAACAACGCGGTGTGAGGGGTGTAAATACAAATGCAAAGCTGAAAAGTGTCTGATTATCTTAATTTCATCCGTAATGAATACTACCCGGACACGCGTTAGCAAAACAAAGATGGACGTCTGAAACAACATGACTGACTCTGTAGGAAAGCAAACAGCAGAACGGCATTCGAGAGAGGTTCGATCATCGCAAAATTGGTTCGTTAACTTATTCCAGATCGGCTTATTTATATACATGATACATATTTTTGGCCACGGAATCTTCGCTGAAGCGCGAGTCGTTATCAACGCTAGAAATGTCTAGCAATGTCTAGTGTCACTGTCAGTAATTGGAAACACGCTCTCACGATCGTCCCTGAATTAGGTAACCAAGGAAATGTTCAGATTTGGTCCCTTCAAAGAGATGTTACGAGTGGTAGAGGATTAACATATTGAGCTCATTTTACCTGATGACCTTCACCTCGATCGACTGACGGCGGTTGACCGAGTTTCCGGTCAATAACTGACTCTAGTTCGACTCCACTGATAAATAGGCAAGAATATGTAATTGTTACGAGTGATTTCAGAGAGCAGTTGATTTTTTGACGCAGTAAAAACCATAACGAATATGTTTTCGTATACATTATTAACTACGTTACGTTATTCGAGGGATAGTGAGTGATTCGATGTGCACTTGAAGTCATCTAATCTACGATTACATTTGTGAATATTGGCATTTACTTTCTAATGAATTTGATTTCATGGCTCTCATTTTCTATTTGATGAATTTTCACGTCTTTTTGATAATTAATTGTAATGGAAATTAGGGTAGTGTGGAGGTGAATGCGCAATACGTCATCAATATTGGGCCTAGACTGGTATCTATCTATCACCATTTTTCAAATGTCGACAATTAAATCGAATTAAATTGTCGATATGTCCGGCGAATATCAGGCCCAGTGTTGACAGTGAAACGCCATGCACCGCAGACGCGCTTTTGAGTCTTGGTATCAAATCCGTCTAGTTTTCCCTGTTATCTTATTATGGTCATTTAAGATTTATTAATTGTCGACGATATATATGTTATGTTTATCTTTCAGGCGTCAATAAACTTTTTTGAAAGCTTGTTTCTTGTTTACTAGATTTAAGCATATACTACAACATAGCCAAGGTCGTGTTTATTAGATTAATAATTAACTTAATTATTGTCGCGAGTTGAAAAGATCATAATTCATCAACTTTCCCATAAAGTTGCGCGGTCCCTCGAGCATTTTTGATGTAAAACTATTGCGACTTAGGAGTTATCTCAATCGACGAATCTAGTTGACGCTAGAAGCCCTCCAACAAAATCGAATTAATTAGTTTATTTGAACGAATGTCGACAAACAGTGGAAGATAAAAGCAGCAAAGACTGAGGAAATCACAGGTAAAGAATTTCACTTTTGTCTCGGTCTAATCGTATCTTGTCGGAAAATGCCCCGAAATATTGAACAATATTGAAATTAACTGAATTACACGTCACGGCGGCACTCGTGAATTTGTAATTGGTTCATAGAATCACAACCACTGTATAATTAGTTTAATCCAATATCTTAAAACGACATACATCTTCAAGTTCGATATCGACAGGAGAGGGTTCGTTGACCGAAATTGACTCGAATCACCAGCGTGTTTAATGACATTACAACCGCAGCCGGGCTCCTTCTCAGATGCGATGATCCCTACATGATTGCTTTACTTTCATATTCTGTATTCATCGTTTCAGTGTAATAAACTGGATAACTTTATTTGACGCCGTAAAAACCGTTACAATAATGTTTATATACATTGACAACTAGTATGAGGGGTTCTGTGCGAGTCGATGTGCACTACGTCATCAATATTGGCGCTTCAAAATAACTATTACAATTGTGAATTTCGCCATTTATTTTGTAACTAAATATATTTCATAAATCTTATTTCACTTTTGATAGATTCTGATAATCATTTTTTGAGAGGATTTATACTACGTCATCAATATATCGGGGTTAGACTGGTTGCCAGTCAATTCAATTCAATCATTGATATATTCGAATCTAAGATAACTCGATATTACATGTGTATGTAATTGATATCATCTTTCTATTGTCGACCGTATTAAAGTGTGTGTTGTTTTTCAAGGCGTCTATAAACTTTCAAGTTAGTTTAAGACTTCCCATCATGTAATGTATATACGTATACATATATACCATACAGACAGTTTAAGAGCCGATCTCCTTGACAGTTTCTGAAAAACATCCGTTGGAACCGTTTGAATAAATTCCTCAATGATGCCCTCTTACACGCGATGTCGGACGTGTCAAAACGACTATTCTTCGAAACATCAGATGAAACGAAGGATATGAATTCGCATAAAACCGATATCTTGAACTGCTTATTACAAAATGTATTCGACGATTTTGTTTTTATATGTCAGTGGAGACTTCATCTCCACAGTTATCTATAATGATACGACTTTTTTGTTCGTAGATAGACTGTTGCCTCCGCATCACTATAGTCGCCCAGCATAACAATCGGCAATTACCGGTATTCCGTCATCAGAGTTAACTTTTTGAAATAAAAACATACCAAAGGCATTTTGAAATGATCTCGACATTTCACTACCGGATTTCTAGGAGACGTTTTCTATCGGCAGTTGATGGCGTCCTCGATATAGATGTAGCCTCACAATGAGGAAGTCTTTATTCTGAACGGTTCGTCGCTGAAACGTGTAGAGTTTCGAACTCGTACGTAGAATTTCAAGAGCTCTCAACATCGGAGCCGACATCCATCGTAGTTCCCCTGAGGCGAATTGCAATTCAGTTCAAATTATACCGTTCAGCGTCGGAGAAAAATCGTCGCCACCCGTCAAGTGGCCAATCGTTTCACAGCACAATACGATTTCGTGTCGGCACCGATTACTGCGCTGTGGATGGAAATCTTTAAATTTTCGTAGTCTACAAAGACGCGTGAAAGTCGGCGATTTTTCATTCGCGTCACCTAACTTGCTTACCTTATACATCGACTTTCTCTTGCGACAATAATCATCTTCGCTGTCTTCTCAATCTGCCAACAAATTACATTTGTCATCACTACGCAGCTAACCTCCACCGCTATAATATGGACGTAATCAAATTCCTCATCTGTACGGCTTTGATTTTTGCATCTATAAGCGCGCCCGCGTGTAGTCATAATATAGCACGCTCTGTTGCAACGTTATCAGAAACCGAATTGTACTCTGGTATATCTTCATCAGGAGCTGAGATAATAATGTAAGTAAACGCTCAAGTAGGTAGCCGACAAGAAGGTTTCGCTCGAATGCTGTTACGGGTACTGTGCGACAAATTATTCGAATTCGATTTGATACGTACTTCACTGGGTTCTGATGTTGTTGACCTGCAATAATATGGCCAAAAGCGCTGACCCAACCGGCTTTAGCGATGAAATACGGACTGTTTTTATATTTTGGACACGTCTTCATAATCATGCCCATAAGGTATATAATTGTCGGACGTAAATCAATATTACGTAGCTTACAATTTTGCGGAAGATATCTCTATTTTTAAGCGTTAGTCGTTAGCCCGCGAAATTTGCAACCAATCAGTGACCTCGAAGGAGTTGAATGGAAAAATACGGTCGATATCCCGCGAAAAAAATTGCGAGCCAATCAGCGAAGAATACGAATCCAGCCAATCGGTAGCACCGTTCGGTTCCAGGTTTTTCGGAGACCGAAGAACGACAAGCTGGTGCCAAAATAGTCCGCACTAACGCGACTACATTATATATTGATAATCTATTACCAATAGGAAAGACTTGTTAATACAGCAATAACAAGGAAATTGATTGCTATCATTAGTGGCCTTGATCGATTATTCAACCCAAGTTTGGCACGTCATTAAAGCGCCGAAGAACTTTTTCTCGGCATTAGTAAACTAATTTGCTATCTAAAATTAAGAGGATATACTTTCTATAAGAGAAGGTAATCTGTAGCCTGACATCCATTTGATAAACTACGATGCATCGTAGCTTAACCGTCAATAAGTTTCGTTGTGTTGACATATCGGATAATTCTCGAAGACGCGGTGTGAAAATTTCATCAGAATTCTTATATCGTATTATCTCTAATAGTCACGTTTTTAATATTTCAACGCTAAAAAATTACCTTTTCAAACAAGTCAATTACCGCGACACAACATTCGTCCGATCGGGCCATTTGCATATTCATAGATCGCGTGCGGCTTGCGAAAATGCGGTTAAGATAACGTTCATTAATCCGCGAGACGCAACAAGCAGCGGGACCTTCGTGTCATCGCCTGATGATTGATGGTACGGTAGTTACGATACGTGGCTTAAACTGGCGTCGTTTGAAATATCACCGCGTGGATTAAACCCTAGATTATAAGACCAGAATTTACTACGCAGATTTTACTAGTAATACGTTAAGATAACGTCAAAGTCTGGGCTCATTTTACAAGTTCGATTTGCTTCAAAGTTCATAAAATCCGAAATTTGTACGCGAAAAAAAACCTTGGCCTTTGATATCAGACTTCTCTCGTTCAGCGCCAGTTTGCCACCAATCTCATGATACGTATCGATTTCCATTACGGGGCTTTTCGCCGGGATTTCGTTATCTAAGTATGATTTTAGCACATTGTGATTACTCTTTTTTTCCGGCGAGGATGTCAGAATTGCTCGGTATATGTATAATGTACAACAACGACGACGGCAAACAACTCAAACCGTCCGACGAATAATACACGTTCAGACTGATTAGAAAAGTTCTTTTCGTTGCTAACATAATTGATCCCCGAACAGTAATTGTAGACAAACATATCTAAGCACTCCGGTTTCGTCCGCCACTTTTCTTATCGGGATTGGTAATGAATCTTCGGCTTTGAAGCGATACAAAAGAAGAACTGAACGAGTAGGCCGCAGGAAAATTAGTATATTGTACCGCCGATACAGTTAACAATGGAAAAAAACTTTTCGTGTGACTGATTTGAAAAGTTGTTCGCTGTTTAGCTGTTGTTAAAATGTATGCGACAAAGAAACTATTTTTCGTGGAGTCCTGAACGAAACAAATGATTAGCCAGGAGACGTCGTGATAACCGGAAATTCCGCTGTAATTACAGTTACAAAATGGCGGATCGACGGGGAAATAACAAGAACTCTCGTTGTCGCTAAATAGAATTCACAATTTGATTAAATTAAATCCATTCTACGCACAATACACGCAATTATTTCACTCTTAAGTTTTCCCATAAAAATGTTCGATCTTTGTAAAGCGGAAGTGTTGACAACAGACAGCTTTACACGATGCTACTTCCGGTACAATGCACGCAAATCATACACTCGACGTGTTGCGATCAATTAGTCTTTATTCGACGAAAATCTTCTTATTAAAATTTTCTCGTGAGTAAATTGAATGATCGGCCTTTTTTCGATAGCGAATTATCTGTTGTGATTGACGCGAATTCTAACGGCATAGCAGCGGCGGATTAAACGACGACGTTCAAAGCGATCTTAGGATATCGTGAATCGAAAATGAGAATTTTCATCAAGGATATTCGCGTAAAACTCATTGAAATTCATTTTTCATCGACGTATCCTTTTAAAGAAAATATTTAAAAAGTTTTCGTCGACTGTGCAAAGTTTATTTACTTAATGTACGTTTAGTTCGCGAGGAAGAAAATGAGATGATACAAAGACGAATATCGATCGAGATTCAGTAATACGAGAGAGAATGTTGAACGTCAAATTTAAATAAATAAATATTCTACCGAAACGATGAAGAACGATGAGTGGAAAGAGAGACAGAAAAACGACAGGCTAAAGAAACTAATGAGAGAGTTGCGACTCGATTGCAATGAAAAGAATAAAGATTGGCGACCGTGGCAAGAAATGCGATTAATTATGAGATAGTAAGACCGACTTGCGCACGACGCTTTAGAAACGCTCTTTCATATTCACCAACATTAATTCAATCAGGGATAGGATAAGTTCTCGAAACGGCTTTGAATCTCGGCGTACGCTCAATTACTCTGGCATTTCCAGGTTTGCCTGGTGAATGCGATTAACTACAATTTACTCATCCGTGATTTCCTTTCGTCGGATTCTGGTACCACAAAGAGGCAAGAAGGCATTACGGAGTCCACCGCGGTACGTAGCTTTACGCTATTTTAAATGGATCAAACAAATGGTCGCAGGACTGAAAAAATATTGCGCGTAACTCCATGCACATGTAAATTTCTTTACTTTGTAGTGAAAAAACTAATTACATTAGGCTTTAACGTCTGCATTATTCCAGTGTTCTTGGAGTTCTGTGGAATTAATTACAAGTAGATCTTTATTGCGGCGATTTTTAACACGAGGTTTTTGTCCTGGCAAGTCGAGATCATTCCAAGGTCTATGGTAGATGGATGTTCGTGAATATCGGTCAGAGTCACTCAGCACCTGATCAGTCCACGCGGATAGAAACATCGCTGAAAATCTCATCGAAACCCCTCTTAGCCGTTGTTATTGTTAATTCAAAGCCGATATTCCTATCAGGCGTAATACGAAAAAAATACCGTCGTCTCAAAGTGCACTGCAATATACATCACTTTGCCAGTAATGATGCCTTCCCGACTTTCCGTAATATTTGTCATTAGTTCGTGCCATATCGGGAAAAAAACTGTGCGCGATGATATCATGCCCGTGGCTAATTTATCATCTGAATCAGTGATGTCCTCCTGTCTTATTTTTCTCTCTTTTCCGCAGAAGTAATAATGAAAAGTCCAAGTAATCATCCCTATCACCAATGTAGTCATCCGACATTTTGTTTGTCATCGGAATTATTTGCAATTTCATGCGTTCTCCTAAACCACGCAGTAATGGTAACAACTAACCCCGCTGTTTTTCGTAAGACGCCATTCAACTAAAAAATAGAGAAAAAGTTGGCAGAACTTTGTCCGTGTCTGGGGCAGGTCTAGGGAAATTGGAAGGCCGGGGTCTAGAAGAGAAGAAATTGCATATCTCGGATAAAGCAGCCGTGTCAAAGGCACTAGCAGGGTCCCATCCCTTGCGTGTAAGATATCATTTAAAGAAACATATCATAAAATATACATATTTAGTTAATATAGTCAACCGAAGTGCAAGGGAAGAAGGAATTTCATTGCGGGAACTTTTAGGAACTATTCTGCAGAAATTGCAATAACAATAAAAAAAGGCCTATCAACATAATGCAATCCATCATCGAGCAACTTTTAATTATTCTGACGTGTTATTAGCAGTGATTGAGCAATCGCGTGGTAATTGCTGGAGATACCATCACATAATTTCACTGACCCGTTCCATCACCTTCCATCGATATGTTTTTTTTTCAGCCAGCAGATTTGATGTTCCACCGACCGACCGGCCAACACGTGCAAAAAGATTGAACTTATTTGACTCGGCGATTCTTCTATTCTGAACCGCATCTAGGCTCATCGGCGTGTAACCGGAGTCTCACAGCAAACCACTCCATCGATAGCGGGCTAGTGGTGTTCGGTACTCGTTTAAGATTCAAGCCGCACATATCGTATAACGTAACTTCTCCGACTCTTTATTATACTATCTACCTGAATTGTGTAGAAATGGTTTCACGAATTACTCCATTATCGGCAGAAACAGCGAAGCCTGTAATTCTCAATTCGCAGTGGTAATTACCGAGCCTATACTGAATACCGACTTCTCGAGACTAAACAGATAAATTCGCTTTGGAAATCTTATTATCTTTTTCAGGGCCGAATCATAAAATCCGATTTGTAGCGCTTCACTTTACTTGTATCGGCATGTTTTATAGCGATTTCATTATTTGTTTGTTATCTCTGATTATATGAATAAAACATCGTCGTAAAAATGATGGTTTTTATCGCTGAAAATAAAAAGCTCTGATTTCTACCGACGAGTGTCCTTGAACTACAGAGAGCGTTACCTTTTGTACATTAAACCCACTCCTTCGTCGTACAAATAGAATTACTCCTAATGTCATCATCACACAGTGTGATGGCGACCACCACTCTAGTACTAGAGCTAAAGATAAAAGCTCAAGTGATTCCCGCCGTCCACTATGGACGCATTACTTTTAACGGGTATCCGTTCATCCTGGCATCACTGGTTCATTCTTATCTTGTCAAATATACAAATGAACGAAAATTGATGGAGCGTTTCCCGGATTTCGTGTTGTACGCACCGACTCGGTGAGAATGATCAACGATCGACGCTTTCAGGAGAGAGAAAAAAACTTGCCACGTAATAGATGTGTGTGGACGGCCACGAAAACATCCTCCAGATGTGACCGCTCCATTTTGATGGAGAGAACGCCATGAAAAAGATAATCGATGGTCCCGCTGGTCCTCCACTGTCGGCTGGTATAGTCTCCTGTTTATTCTCAGACGATCTCTTTCGGGTATAACGAGTTTTGCAGTACGAGGAAAGTTAACGAAAAGCCTGTGGTAAACGTCTGATCTATTATGTCGGATATCGTACTAAGCTTATTCAGACTTATCTGTGAATAAATGTGTTTTCTAATGACACAATGTATCAATAGCCAAAAGAAATTACTGGTTTTCATTTGTGCGTTGACAAATGTGATGGACGCCAGCATTCTCCGAATTGCCAAATCTCCCATCGGGGACATTGACCAATGTACGCATTGACATATTCGATGAATAATATAATTGGTATGAAGCATCGCTGATAAGCAGTCCTAATCTGTAAGAACAGGAATTATACGCAATAGCGATTGCCATATCTGAATCGAGCTACGCCGAGAACTTGCGTATCTACCCAAAATCAAAATAGGGATCATTTACCAAAGTATAGATTGAAACGTAAGCTAGTTATTGTGTCCAGATTCGCAATTCATTTCTACTGGTGACAGTTAATCAACTGTAGGCCGTGATTTAGGTGTATTTGATTGGTGATCGTTCGTGGACCGATTGAATTGGTCATTAATGCTATAACAAGAACCATTCGATCGCAATCAACACTAGAAGATGAGAGGTTGCGTTTCGAGTTATATATCAGGTAGGTAAATACCGTACTTAGCGCTTATGATCGGTTATCAGGGCAGAAATACTCTCTACCTGCGCAGGTAAACGACCGAAGCAACCCTTAATTATCGGTAACGTCTAGTAAGAAAAAATTGAATCATTCTTGATCAATTGATCCGATTTTTTTAAGATTGCGTTACGAAGTTGCAAATTAGGCCACGTTTCGCTTTATCCAATGCACTTATTAACCATGACTCGGGGTGCACGCAAGGATTATAGATATTTCCTTCTTTTCAAGATTTTAGGAACTATGAAAAAATTGTAATAATTTGCAAAACATATGCCGTTAAAAATATTTTTGTGTAATTAATTGTAACTATCGAGCATAGAAGGATGTCTCATAGACGTTTCTATTGTGGCATTGACTCTACTAGGAAAAAAATAAGTGAAAAACTGCCAGAGAAAAGAACATTGGGCCTCTACGGAAAGATACGTGGTAAGCACAATGAATGCACAACTATAAATTACATTTGAATTAGAATCAGAAGTTTTTAGGTGGATATTTACAATAAAAATCTTATGGAGATAAACAAATTCCCGCAAACCTGGATGTTACACGTGATTTGATAGGTGTTTGTCGATACTTAATACGTCAAATATTTGCTGTCAAGATTTTGATTCAAAGTCGTTTTTTGTCAGTAAGTGGTCGAAAAATCCTTCACAAATATCGTAATCGTAATCAATTTATTCGAACGAATGTTAGAAAATATAAATCATGTTGTTAGTCTTTCATAAAAGGCACCGAATGAGTGATTTCCGCAGAAAATTCTAGAGGATAGTCTGTATAATTTACGCTTAGATCGCGTTGTATTCAATTTCAGACGGATCAGAAATGGAAACTGATGAAACCTCCACCGCGAGTGATGTATCACAGGCATCTGTAGGGAAATTATCCAGTTTAGCTTTACGCCTGGCGAAAGAGGCAATAAATGAGGAGAATTTTGAAGGTAATATCTTTTTTAAGGCATTGGCTTTTTACCCTAACCTAACAACTCCAGTGATATTGAAATGAATAAGCGGTGCGATTCAAGAATAGGGGACTATAGCAATATATATGTAGTGATAGTAATCAATTAAGTAATAATATTAGTAATTGATAATGATGATATATAATGATAGTAATGTATATAGTAATTAATGATGATTAGGGAACTAAACCTAAACCTAACCCTAATCCTAACCCTTATCCTAACCACTAGTCCCCTATTCTTGAATCTTACCCTACTATATATATTTCATATCATAATTAGGATCAATTATTATGTGAAGGACCCTAAGTTTTATTTGATTTTGATTTTTTCAGAGGGTTTGAAATTACTGGATGGGGTTTTAGAAGGTGGAGATACGATGAATGCTGAAGTACTCGAGTTAAAAGGGTTGGTAAAATTTGTACTCATTTCTGAACGCCCTGTTAACGGTTATGTTGAATTAATTTCTATTTCTATTTTGGTTCACTCAATTTCTAGAATAGCAAGTTTTAACTTGGATCAGTTCGAAGCTGCAAAAGAAGCATTTTCAGAATCCCTGACACTTTTAGGTAAAGTTAAAATAATAATATTTAATAATAATGATAATAGATTATTTAGCCTAAAATCCACATAAAATATGCTCAGTGGCTTTACATCATATATAAAAAGAGAACATAAAACAGAGAAAATTGGGGAGTTTATGAGAAATCAAGTAATGAGAAATTTTACCATGTACACTAGACTCTAATTGTCTCAGATCTGGCTGGACCAATTAATTCTGCAGACAGAATAGGGGCGAGTCATTATCACGATGATTTGTAGGAAGAAAGTTTGTTGGCGGAGTGTATTGTCAGGCGAGGAACTCAATAGACCAGCCTACACGGAGTCTCTGCATTAAGACTAACACCTTAGACTGGGAAAATTTTGACCTTCAAATTCTGTAGTGTTTCACCTGTTATGCGCAGGCGAGGTACCATAAATTCTCAATTTCTACGTTTCAGGGCGTGATGAACCAAGAATTCAAACTTGGATTCGAAAGTGTGATGCTGAGCTTGATTGTAAGTAGAACATGCATCCATGAATTGTTTTAGTAATGAATGGAATGAAATTTTAGTTGTGACTTTCAATATTTTCAGTATCGAAGAAGAAGGCATCGGGAGACCAGTCACCTAATGTTGGCATATCTTCTGAAAATGGTAGCGAGCCATCACTAGCACCACCAACTCCAAAAATCAAGTAAATTAAAAACCAAGTATTGAATATTGAAATAATCAGGTTTTCAAGTAGTGGATATGGTGTCCCTGGGCACCTAGTTTTTTTTTTCAGATTCCAAATGTTTATAAGTTGAAATATTGATAAATGAAGGCTGTCTCTTATATTCCTCCGGTAGGTATGACTGGTATCAAACCGAATCGCATGTTGTTGTTACCATAATGCAGAAAAACCTGAAAAAAGAAGATTGCGAAATCAACATCGAAGCTAAATCTGTAAGTTAAACTAACTTGAATTAATAAAAAATGCTAGAATGATAAAATTTTATGCTTTGAATGAAAAAAATCAGGAGATTTCTAAGAGAATTTCTTTTGGTTTTACCACTGTTTTGAGTTGATTCGTGTAAATGAACTTCGATTAATGTATTGTAGGTTGATGCTACTCTGAAATTACCTACCGGTGATATCAATCTGAATTTACAACTAGCCCATCAAATCGTACCTACACAGAGCTTATATAAAATCCTATCTACGAAGGTATATAATACACACGCATATTTTGTTGCCAGTGCTGCCGTCTAGAGTTCCTAATCGAAACTATACTGTTTTTTTTTTTCAGGTTGAAATTAAATTAAAGAAAGAAGAAGGAATTAGATGGAACAAGTTGGAAGGCGAAGATTTATTATGTGCAAAAGTCGCATCAGGTGCAGAATTCTAGAAATTCCTTTTACTTATTTGAAAAATTAGAACAAGAGGTAGAACGAAACATGGTTGAATCAGGACTCGATTTTGGTAGTATCGAGGTATTCTGAGGGTACTGGAATTCTTTTTGGGAATACTAAGAATTGATATGGGTGTAATGGCAGGGTGCAAGAAATTTCTTATTTTACTAAGAGAAGATATTTCATTTAATTCTTTCCTTTGATAAGAAACTTAAAGGCATATCGGGATACCACGGGACAAATAGAGGATCTTGTATCCCGAGAAGATGCTCGATCTAGAATTTCATGAATCTATCTTTGTAAATGTATCCAAATTTAAACTATGTTTTCTGTAATAATCATTAGACTAAAAATTAATGAAGGGAATCACAAAAAAGAGAGATTGCTTTATTATTTTCCAGTTACGCCCGTCGATCCCAACGCGCAGAGTTACCCTACCTCAAGTAAGAAACCGCACGACTGGGACAAGCTAGCTTGCGACATAAAAAAGGAGGAAGAAAAAGAAGAGCCCGAAGGCGATGCCGCTTTAAATAAACTCTTCCAGAAAATCTACGCCGATGGATCTGAGGAAACTAAACGTGCTATGATGAAGTCATTCGTAAGTGATCTTCATAATTCTGTTTTTCTACATGTTTTAACATTTTCTACATTTCCTCGTAATTATTTTGTCTCAGATCATCCTTTAATGCACGGTGAATTCGGCTCTTTGTATTAGTCACTGCGGAGAATAATCTTTTAAAAACCTCCTTTGATCTTCGACTGCGTTTGAAATCTTTCTCTTGTTTTAGGTAGACCTGATTTCCGTCATTTTTATCTCGTTCGTAATATTTGTATTACGGAATTTTTATCGGTGGCAAAAAAAACTATTTTTCGCGGAATACACATCTTGAGCTTTGACTGAAAAACTCGATCGTGTGATTGTGATAACATTGTTTTATTTTGAAAAGTGTGTTGGTGTTGGTTTCGGGGGAGCGTATACGAATTGATGTTTGAATAGTTTTACATAAAGCATTGTATTTTATTCTTAGCTGTAGGAGCTCAGAAGTTGTGGCTACGTGATTCGCTTGTAGCGTTCCTCCTCTTTCGAACGTCGCATCGACGAAGCAACTATTTCAAATCATTACAAAAATTTTATCGGCAATTCGATAAACGATTAATTGTCGCGGCTTTATGAGGTTACCGAGGCACGCCTTGAAATCTATCTCTATTTTTCATTCATTAGCCGCAATATACACATCAAAGAAATAGATAACAAAGTTACACCCTATATGTTACTAAATAAATACATATCCGATTCTCAAACTATACCTATTTGACGGTTGTTGTCAATGATGAATATTTTTGTACCGGTTGATTTTTATTTCGAGTTGTGTTCTTTGCACTTGAATGGAAGAACTAAACTCTAAACTGCTGTTTATCGCGCGTTTGACCCTACAGCGATTTAGCTCGCAGCGTTCGATTAAGAAACAGGCTATTCATTCTGTCGACTAAAAATATCTGCAGTTAAAGATTGTGATAAATTCAAGCGCGATCGAATTGCGCGAGTTTGCAGCTATCGTGCACTCAGATTTAAGTGAACTTTGAATGTAACATCTTTAAGACGCTTAGATATTTGAAATGATGAAAGATTTGAAAACCAACGGCCCGAACTGTTGGGAAAAGACAACACCTTACTACAGAAGTACTGTAGAAGTGCCACTAAATTCAAACAAGATCTTTCCAAAATATCTTTTGAAATTCACTGACTTGAGTGGTTAGTTGTCCAGTACTGACTAAGGCTGAAGATGAAAATTAGAATTAGAACTTGAGTGGTTAATGAAGTTGTTCAGTACTTGAGTAAAGCGGAGAGTTGTATAGAAAAGAAACTAAAAAATTACAATGCACAGTTTGTCATAACGGGGTCTTATTTAAGTAATATCCAAATCAACAGTACATGTATTTGATAACTTTCCCAGAATTATATCTCGATTAGTTTTATCTCAATTCATTCTGATATCGAGTTCAACATTTTTACAACGGACACTATTTTGAAGTGCATGAAAGTGTCCTCATATGATTGATTATTCAAGCATATCATAATATTTATTCAATGTCAAAATTGTACAATGAGACTAACTTCTCAAGTAATGTATTCCTCTAATTTGAATTGATTCATGTTTTTCAGTCTGAGTCCGGGGGAACTGTGCTGAGCACAAACTGGAACGAGGTGGGTTCTAAAAAAGTCGATGTCAAACCACCTGATGGCATGGAATACAAGAAGTATGCAAATTGATTCGATTGAAATATTCGAGCAGTTTGAGTTTGCCTTTCTAAAGTTTATTAAATATTTGTAGAGAAAATATATAAAACTCATTTTCATTGATTGTTGGGTGATGAGAAGATACAGATTTCCTGAGGGATACTGGATGAAATGACACCATGCTACAGCCACCCTACTGAGAAGGAAATCTTGCATTCAAATGTTTCATGACTAAAGTCACCCGAGTCAGTTTCAACACATACAATATGTTTAAACGTTTTAAGAACGGATAGTAAAGGCTTCTACCCTTCCTGCTGAGATGCCCTTATGATGACAATTTACAAGAAAGTATTGTGAATTAAGTGTCATATTCCAAGATATCTCTTAATTTCATGTTTTACGAAATGATCAAGCATTGAGGGGCCCTAGAGCTACCCCAAAAAATCCTTACAGCGAATTTGACTTTTCTTGGATCCTTGAAATCTCCTAGATCTGTGTCATGGATTTCTGAGAGCTCATGCAAAAAATAATGCAATATTCGGAAAGCCAGTTATATTTCTAGTTCCGTAGTGTAGGCGGCTAAAGGAAAGAACTTACGAAGGTCAACCCTGAGTCGCAGGTCGACGAATATTATGCGTCAATCAAATAACATACACAGCCAATCAGTGTGTATGAATTCACCAAATTTGATAATTTATATTGCATTAAGTACGGCACATGATCCAATTATCATCATGGATGAAACCTGTTAAGAGATAATGTACATCAGTGGGGGTTATCCAAGGTCTTATGAACCATTTAAGTGCATTATTTTGATCACACTGGAAAGGCTTATTTCGAGGTATATTAGCAATTGAGGCATTGCCTTTGTAAATTAATCGATGGGTTAGATGCCTTTTACAGCATTTACAAGTAGCAAAATATTCAGAAAACGGTCGAAATTCGAACTTAGATGAGGAGAGAATCCCACAATGATAATAAAAAGTCCGAAAATGATACTTCGAGATAGTAGTTTATTCAACGTTTCGACTATATCCTAATAGTCATCTTCAGGAAAGATGTAGTCGAAACGTTGAATAAACTACTATCTCGAAGTATCATTTTCGGACTTTTTATTATCATTGTGGGATTCTCTCCTCATCGCGTCAACACGGATATTGTGTTTTACCTATCGTAATCGAACTTAGATACAAGCACTAAATTTAAAAAGGATAACAAATTACCTTATATAACCTTCGAGCAATACAGTTCCTGAAAGCTATTCATTTTTGGACATTTTAGAATCTGCCACCAGAGATTTATGAGTATGTCCTAGAAGCCTACATGTTTGCAGTAAATCAGCCTTATCTAAACTATACTGGTTATGACAATAATCCATATTTCAATTGTCATTAAATCTGCACAAAAATGTGACACCCAAAACAACATGAATACGCCTATCGTCTTATGAGGATAATGAAATCTGAGTCGTACTCCTGAGAGTTGGATGATAGGCGTGTCTCGTGTCCAGGGACACTTTTATAACCGCGCGGGGCTGATTGCACATTCTACAGTGACAACTCCTCATTATGATAGATGGTTCAATTACACAATCTATTTCATCTTAGGGAATGAAAAAGGAGACTTTCTTCAATATCCCATTTCAAACCGACGAGAAACAGAATCTTTTGGATCCTTCTGATTTCAGCAAGTTGAATACGTCAAAATGAATCCAGCAGCAGAAAAGCTGAACCACTTGAACTAATCAAGGCAACAAGACGAGTATTTTTGTTTTTTATTATTATCAAAAACTAGTAATTTTATTCAACCAACTTGTTCTGTTGAAAGATATTTTCTTCATAATACATCTAAACATCGACTGTACACAAAGAATAAATAAACTAACCCCCAGCTTAAATATACTACAGTAAGCTGTGCAGTCAAGAGGGCATTGTTATCTCATGGTTTACAAATCTTGTTTTTCGATACACATATTTACACCATCTATTTACAAAGCGTCAAAAATCTACTTTTTTCATACATACAATATTTACAATCTTTGTAGTCAAATGATTATTGCTGTGAAGGGTTTAAGAAACCGTAAGAAGAACAACTGAATTTACTAAATTGATTTGGGCGAACAAAAATTTGTGAACGAAGCTTCCTGAATTCTACCTAAGACAGACTTTATACCTTGAAAGCAATTCTAAATACAATATACATTATCCAGAATACTTTTTTTTATAAAATTTGATTTTACGTATCACTTAAAAACACCAAGTTAACAAACTTTCGAGTATCTTATTTTTCGTTTTCAATGGAAATTGTGGACAATTTTTCTTTGAGTAAAATCCGACGACGCACGCACAGACACATAGCACACACTCGCGCAAACACTCTTTATAAAACAGACAGTAAAAACAGTTTCGATTATGTACAATTCCGGGTTAATCAATGAAATGATAACCTGGTAGTTAGCGTCGCTTTTTTTTTACAACAAATCTAACTACGAGCTCTACAAAATTTGAATTATAAAAGATTTCGTTCACAAAACCGCGGGTAAACAACATTATTTTTGAGTATATGCATTTCTTTTATACATCGAGTCTTTCTTGGGTAATTTGTATATATTATCGTCTTCACCTGAGAAGCATTACGTATAAAATATAATGTCGTTAATGTTTTGCTGCTGCCACGGAAGTTTTTTTCCATCACACAACTGTCGTTATTTCTCTTACTCTGCGTTGTCCAAGTTATCATTGTTAGGTGTATGTACCATGTGGATAATTACTGTAATTTACAAATACGCGCTCATTTATTTAACCATTTCTTACGCTCGCAAGCCGCGCGACTAGGTGGGAAAAATGTCGATGCGACAGCCTTATCAAATAGTCATCAAACATGTTGCACGACAACAATAATTTGAATCTACATAAATGGCGAATTCTTTCAACCATTAGTCGTGAAAGCATACGATACTCTGATAAAGGTAAAAGCCTAATCTATTGCAACTGGGTGATGTTTTTTTCTTCTATTTGGCATTGTTCAGCAAAAATCGGATAACTTCTAGAGTTACAGGCCACTTGATCAATAGTGAAAATATGATGAAACCATCAGTCATTTAATAAACCGTTAAACGTAATCATTTCGTTAACGTTATAAAAAGAATACGCCAAATTTTTAAATCAAAGTTAAATTAATGAATGTTTGGCTTTACTAGTATTTCAATCGGGTAATTAGGAAAATTGATTCCGCAAAATCAAATGTAACTCATTCGTTTACGAAAATGAAACGTCAGTCAATAACGAATTGTCTCCAGGGCGAAAATAATGCTAAGAATTCGATCATCAAAGCGAATGCGTTTTATGAACGCGTGTCGCGTTACCGAAGTTAACGCGTTATATCCACTCGCGTCGGTAAAACGTTACCTTAATTGCCGATATAAAAGGTTTCCGCCCATCGATTATACGTTTGCCACCTAGATTAGCCACGAAGGATGTCCTAACGTAATATAATACTTGAAAGAAAGCAACAATGACTAGTGGGCAAAGCGCATCTAATAAGTCGTTCAATAAGACGTATGCCCTTTTCCTCGATGGTTTAAGAACGTAATGCTTCAAAGACATTTCGTACATCCCTTCGCCACAAGGCATCGATTTCGTCTGAATTCGATTCATATTTTGCTTTTATCTGCATCCGCCCCTAAAGAACGTATATTCAATTAATTGTGCAAGGTCTACATTACAAATTAAGTACAAAGTCGGGTAAAATTCTTGCGGGCTAAAAACGACAATCAAAGTTTACTCGTGTATACTTAACAATTCGTACAGCTTCAGTCATACAAATTTACATTATGCTTAGTATTTTATCTTTCGTTTTTTTTCCGATCGTCATTTTTTTTTTAAATCAAAGTGATATAGCACCAGAATTTATTATTAAATCTATGCAAAGTACAAAAGCCTAATATATTTTTTGACAATCCAAGAAAGGGCGGTAAAAAATATAGAAAATGACAAACAATGTAACCTACGCGCACCTTCACCCGTCGGGGCTTCAAATCCAAATAGCAGTAGAACTCATTCATTAACTATGAATGATTATTTCAACAAATTTTTAAAAGCAGGGGCGGAACTAGGGTCCGATTCAGGGAGGGGTGCACCCCAAAAATAGAACATATCATATCAGCGAAAAGCACCCCGAAGAAAGATTATCAGAACTCATTTTTTTGGAAATACAGAGAAGCAGCTAATGAATCTAAACATTTCTAGGTATCAATCAAATATTCATCACTTTCGTTTCGAAGATACTTTTTAGGAGGGGCGCACAACCGGGCCCCCCGCACCCTTCCCGTGGATCCGACCCTGAAAAGAAAATCAGAATAACACGGAGAATTATTTTCAAACAGCTTTCAAAAATCAAAAAGATCGCGCAAATAACTTCAGCAAAGTAAATCGATAGATTTTATGATAATCTACCGAAAATCGATAGATTTTATGATAATCTTCTGAAAACGAAGAGTAGCAGCAAAATAAATCAGACGGTCTCTGAGGTGAAGGGCGTACACTAATGATAAACTGCTCGATAACGAGAGACAAACAACTGTCCTTACACACGATAACGCCGCACAGAATAGACGCATTCGACAGAAGATATCTTACATATAATATTTATACGTATATATAAATGCCTTTTAAAACTCGGGTCAATACAAACATCGATTGACAACTGAAAACCATCTTTCTCGAATGAACGATTATCGACTCGTTCGCGGAAACCGATCGCGAATCGGACACAATTCCAGACGTTCCGCAAAAAAAAAAAACGGAAATGAAAAACCTTTTCCATCGAGACGATCGTTTCGATTATAAATAAACCGATCGTCGATCGCTTTAACCGTAATAAGATTGCTAACAGGCACGTGCGCGTTCGGTATTCAAGCGTGTTTTCTCCAAAATATAAGATTTGATCTCGATTAAGCCATCGTCCGTAACGAAATCCGCGTCGGTTTTTCCGATCGATAATCATTTCAACTATATCTCACTCTCGATAATTCAACAAACTAATTTCTACTTCGTAGAAAAATGGCAGCGTAATCCGAGCCATCGAATGGCTTCAGAAGTCTTTTTTCTATCTATCATCTAATTCGATATTACGATATGAAGAGAGCAGCACATGTCCTTATGTTGAGCACATATCGAGCATGAAGCTCTTGTCTTTGTAAATCTTTCATCCGCGACGCGAAAAACAACGTTCCACGCAATACGCGTCGATATCTCGGAACGATAAACGATATCTCGAACGATAAACGATATCTCGAACGATAAACGATATCTCGAACGATAAACGATATCTCGAACGATAAACGATATCTCTTCATCTTTCGGTCGGATTCCGATTTGTATTGCTTTGTTTTCGCGTGTCTTCGTACGGAATTTTCGGGCGGGATATTTGAAATACGGGAGGACCATTTCTGTCCGGCAAATGCGGTCCAGTTCTCGTTTCATGTTCACGCGACTGCCTCGCTCATTGCGTCGGCGTCGGCGACGAACATTCGATTTCGATGATGTGTTCCGGTACATGCGCGAACTGATAAACCAGTCTTTGTCCGTCGACTTTGTTCAATATCCCACGAGCGTAGTAATACCTAGAAAATACAACCGAATATCAACCATCAGTGATAATACCTAACCACTTTAAACAGATATAATACGATTTATTTTCTCCATATACATTTCATAATTAAACAAAATAATTGGTGACCGATATGGAGAGGGACACCAGGAAAAGCTTTAAAGCTGAGCACAGCCACAAGTGCTGTGGTGCCCCAGTGAAATGAAACGTGCAAAGATTTTTTAAAAAAATCTGACAAGCTGAAGACAAGGAGTTTGACTACTCACCGTAAAGCACGGCCCATCGTTTCATAATTCATATCCGGCTTGTTTTTATGTATACCCCATAACCGTGAGACAGACTTTGAATCGACCAGTTTGAACACTCCCTTATCGCGGTCGAGCCATTTAATGTACCGAGGACAATAGTTACTGTTCTGTAACAGTTGTAACAGAAACTCCCACAGATATGTCGTACTACCTGCAAAATCAAATCGAAAAAAATACTCATTATTTCTAACTGAAGAAGTCGATCAGTAAAATGTCCCATTATGTTGTATGCATTCGTATCACGGACTTCTTACTATCCCTGCTGTATTATTACAACATTTTATGTTAATATATCATTTTCGTTTCATTTACGTACCACTATATCATAATTTTTTGTAATCAGAAAAACATAATAATAATAATGATAATAATAATACTTTTTTAAATACTCTTCATTTTATCGTCTGGATTAAAAAGAAACGTCTAAGTTTCCATTTGAAATCGGAGATTAGAAACGAACACGACTTACTTTCTCGTTTGCGTTTCGGGGGTATGATCAAATCATCGGGAGCTCGAGGTTTCCGACCTGAAACAATACCGTGCATACATGGAAAATGAGAACGTTTTTGTTTAACGTTAGCATCGGGTGAATAGAAAAAAATTAAATATCCCGATGATAATCCCTAAATGATACTCTACAACCTACATGCGAATATAATACTGAACACAGAGGAGGTTTAAATAATTCTACCTTTTTTATGTTTAATTTTTTGCGCCGGTGAGGCCGGGGTCGTATGTACTTCGCACATCTGACCGACAGTTGTAGGGATGATATGAGGAGCTTGATATAAATGATCGCTGAATAAACAGTTTTCTACAAATAAAAAAAAATAATAATAATGATAATAATAATAATAATAACTACGGTATGGATTACGAGAAAGATATTTAGAAAATTTCCACACTCGAAAATGTATTGCCACAAACATTTCTCGTTGCCTAATCAAATAACCATTGACTGTCTAATAAAAAACCTTACGTAACGCTACAGACCTAGATATCATAGAATACGCGCAGTAGTACACAGCCCGCCCGATCGCCCGCCCACCCCAGTGAGGTATACCCGGCCCGCGCGCCGGCACCCACTGACTTATACCCCCCCCCCCAGCGCCCGCACGCCTGCCCACGCTGATTTAAAAATACATTCCTAGCTCATTTTTATTCGATCATTTCTCTAGCTACCAACTGGATTTCTTGTATGTAAAAAAGCAAGTCCCCATAACTCATGCAATATAAGACTCGCGGTGAATGTGCGTTCAGTACAGTTGTGATATTTGACAAGCCAAAGCAGGAATTTCGACCCCAAATCATATAAAAAAAATAGTAATGAAGCATTCGACGATTTTTATTCAATGAACACAATGAAGAGACCTCGCGCATATATTAAAACTTCAGGATATATATTTTTTTCTTTTCAAGTTGTATGTCACACGGAAATGATTTACGTCAAACTTTGCGATTATAAAACGACAGAGACATGTACAAAACGACTAAATCATATCAGATCATTTTTCTTAAGTTCCTCGATATCGCGATCGAATTCCCTAAACGCGATACTCATTTCCAATTTCCTTGAATCGGTTACAGAATTCAAGCTTTATATCATTACGTCGATCTAGAATTTGAGGAAGTTTTGATAAGAATTCATAGAGAAAATATCAATATTTGATGGTTTATCTAACGGAGTCACAAGTATTCTATAAATTCTATAAAAGTTTAGTTCTGTTTAAGTATTTAATAAGGGGTGGCTGGTTTTTCGAGGGGTGGATGTGCAAATGAAAAGGGGTGGCCGCCTCTCTAGAACCTGTCGCGGAAAACAAAGAAATCTCAAGAGCGTATTGGAATTTCGACATCTAGAATTTTCCGTACAACAACAAACGCAAAATGTCCGTCAGAAAAATCCGATTCACGTCTCGAATTACGCGGTAAAATTCGACGAGTTTTTATCGAGCGATTACGCGAGGCATTATCGCTACGTTTCATCCGGCGAGTTGAAAAAAACATTTTTCATTTTAAGCGGTTGAACGAGGAACGAGTCTATGAATGATACATCGATAAATACGGCTCGAGTATCTTACTGAAACCTGTGACATTTTAATCCTCGTCACGAATACATACGCAATCATTGATTCCTATATGATTACGCCGTTTACGTGCGCGTCTGTGCACCCTTCCCTGCCCCACAGCCATACGATAAATTAGAAGGACGGTATTTGAGAAGCTACCCCCACACGCACACGCACACGCGATATCATTTCCATTATGTAACTTTGATGTCGGAATTCACCCTCGTCGGTATTTAGTGGCAAAACACAGTCGTCTATTATTAGTAAACATTCGTTAGAAACGAAATCAGACGATTCTTCATGTAAATGACATCTCCCAGGGCACTTCATCATTCTCTAAATGAAGAACGAAGATATTTTTCTTTTCCAATCGATTTTGATACATAACAGCCCGCCAATTACGCAGCCCCGTTATTGAAACTATTCAAAACATTCACCTACACATTACATCTTCTATTTCTATCGAGAAATCAATTTTCACGAATTAAAAGAATTATCACAATTTCCTACAGCAATTACCGGTAAATAAACCTTTGAAATTGTATCAGACAAATCATGATTAAAATTTTTTTTTTATGTCTGATTTTAAAATAATCTTATTGGATCACCGATGAAGCTATCTTTATTTGGCATGTATGACTTGACAAGAAAAATCGCGTATATTTATCAATTTACACCTTTGAAATTATACCGATTGCCTGTGGCCCAAACAAACATGAAACGTGGGTTATCCTACTTCCTATTAGATAAATTACTGTTTTCTGATCGGACTATATTTAAATTATCGATTAACAACACAAGGATGCATATGTAGCAGTGTTTTCCTCGTGCCTTGGAACCAGTCGCTCGGTCGCGACTTTAAACAAAAATTCCCGTTGAAACTCGAAGGTGTCTATATTTACTAGATCTGACAGACGCCGACAGTTAGCGAGCGCGTTGTGAGCTAGGATTAGTCGGACAGTGTTACTGGCACATGAGAGCGAGGTTCCACCTGAGCCGTGGAAGAGGAATGTGGAACCTCCGAGAAGGATGTTATGGCCCGGGTATTAAACGTACCTGGTCTCATGGCTATATGAGTTGGAGATGGTGGCAGGTGCGACAGTTGTGGATGACTGGGGTATGGAAGACCAATAGCATTCATTGCTGAAAATGAATAATACTTGATTAATACGTACTGAGATTCAAAGAATGGTTACTTTTTATTATAAATGCCCTAAATTTTCCGCGATTTTTGCAAGATGGTTCCGATTTCCAGGCAGCGGCAACACCCTAATTTAGGAGAGAAGCGCAAAATATTTACCATGTAATCGCACTTTGGTCTCATCACTGCTATCTAGATCTGACACTCCACTATCGGCTGGACTCGGTGGTAATGATCCTACAAAACACGAAATTAAAATACACGTGAAATATGTCGACAAATCATTCAGTCACAAAGTTAAGAGACAAAGTTAAAAGACCGCATCGTCGTCTTATGATCGCTAGCTGGAAAAAATGAACATTTTAGGGGATGTTTTCGGCTGATCGATGTTGCTGATATCATCCGATTAAGAAAAAAAAACATTAGTCTTTCATCATCCCGAATCGCGGAGACTATTTCAGCCAGACTCGTTACGTAACGACGAACGCAAAGACAGGAATCAGAGACAGGAACCTCGATCAAACAAACACCGGTCTCAACGATGATTAAAAAAAAAACGAACAAAGAAACGAAACCGTTACAATCGCGTGAAATCATCATCTCCAACGGTTACTGCTCGTTTCAACTGAACACCGCTCGAAACGCTCGGAAATTCCGTCGGATGATCAGATGATCATTCGAAACATAAAGCGACTTGAAACACGCGAATGTTTCAATTGATATCAGTATTAGAAGCGCGGTCGCAAACGACTTGCCACATTCAGCTAATAAAAACAGACGCAATGCTTTTCTTTGACCTGAATTCACCGGCAATCACCTGAACCAGCGCAACGGACGACTTGCTGGATACATTGGAATGAAAATAATAAATCACCGAACGTTAAAAAGAAAAAAAAAGAAAATATAGATGAACTCAACGTCTAGTGGTATGAGATGCTCCTTGAAGAGCCGTTCAATGAAAATCAGAGACGTTTTCAAACACGACTCGAAGTGTGATCGCTAATTACTGACAACGCACGCAACTTTCTAAAGACATCGTCGTGTTTCAGTGAAGTGCCATTTACACTTTCTTCAAAATCAAAGAAATAAATCTACAAACGCTGCATTGAAGGCGAAGTTTCGGAAAGTCTTTTCGAGTTTAGAACGGACAATGACTCGTGGTGCCATCAGCTATTCCGCTAGATCGCATGCGCGCCATTAGAACAGCTTCATCAAAATGTAATCAATTTTCTATCAATTTCCATCAAGATCCTTTGCCTCCCACATAAAACATTAGGCAATCGGTTCACCGTTTATAAACGCAAATTTTATCAATTCTTATCTGAAAAGACAACCAGCATCATTGTACTAATGTGCAACAGCGACACCTGGTGGATCCTCACTTTCCACAAGCGGAATCCTCGTTCGCTACATTAGAATCCTCATTCTTGCTCCTGAGGACAACGTTCGAGGATTCAAGATTCAGGACTATATATAATAAGACTGGTGGCACCCCTCGCGCCCCCAAACTGCGACGACAATTCGACCGACTAAGCTTTTCAAGATTGTTTCACGAGAAATGATCAAGATTCGACGTCATCCTTTTCATCCGCCTAAACATCGAAAACCCATTTTCCGATTACATCTTCTTGAATCGTTCATTAAAATCAGGGCCGGGGACTTGTTGCGTTTATGGATCCCGAACAGCAGCAGCAGCAGCAGCAGCAGCAGCAGCAGCAGCAGCAGCAGCAGCAGCAGCGAAGACAAAGTGAACAAAAGACTCTCAGGAAACACGTCAGTACCTACAAACAATAATCCAACCAACTCCACCCGGCCGCCTTTAATCAATCCCGCCCTTTATTGAAAAATTTAAAAAAAACAAAACAATGCGCAGCAGCGAACGAATCAATCCGTGAAAAAAACAGATGCAGCCTCGAAAAATTGCATAGATATGATGGGGATGAGGAAGCATCTCTCTCTATCTCCAGCATCATCGGAGTAAAGTATCAAATATCAATTTTTTGTAGCCGCCGGCGACGTTTCTCATATTGATAATGACAGGAAGGAAACAATAGTAATTTCAACGACTCACGTGTCGAACGTACGCCACACAAACACACGACACAACGACAAAGGTAAAAATACTAACTGTATTTCTTTGTCTTTTTTTCGTATGCTAGGAAAGAAAAACCGCGCAATCCGTTTATTCGGTCGGAATCTTCGTACCTTCGACGGCCGAGACCGAAGAATCCGTAGTCATTTCTCGTTCGCCTGTGCAAAACTTCCGTTGAGAAATGTCCGATTTTGAATTTAGGCTTTCTTTGAGTCGTAAAGTAAATAGGTTGAGAGAGCGTGTGCCATCGTGATCGCCGTGTGACCGCGCACACGCCACTTAGCATAGCAACACATACACACTACAACAGGTACTATAGACGCGGTGTTTACTCGACTGAGACAAGCGGGAAGTTGACTCACGCAGCAGACGCGCTAGATGTCTGACGGGAACCGACAATAACACCTGTCGCACGACGACCACGTCCATTAAATACCTCAACACAAATAAAAGATGCGAATAAAAATATGAAAAGGTCGTAGCAACTGGGTTATCAAGCATTTTCCTCCGAATTGATCCAAAGACAGGAAAGCAAAAAAAAGATTTCTTTCAGAAAAAATCATGACGAGCTTTGAAAAATGTTTTCATACGAAGATCATTTAATGAATACATACAGGGGTTTCAACATCACGAGCGACTTTAATAATCGTGTTGTTTCTTTGTTTCGTTTGCGTGTGTGAGAGATCGCTTGACGCCGTCGTCACGACGATCAAACAATAGAATTCATCCGATTTTCATCGACCGAAAAACTTTAAACTCGTTTGAAAAAGTTTTCGTGAAAAGAAAAAAAAAACGCGAAAAAAAGGTTAACACGACGACTAACATACGCAATAAAGCGTCATCAGATTTCAGCTCGGCGCGAAAAAAAAAACAAAGAGCGCACGCGGCCAATTAGTTACAGGTACATCTGAATTTGACACTTTGAACGATTCATCATCACACGCTGCTTTCCGACCAATTATAATCATACATGTAATAATTAGTCGCAATCAGTTCCAACTGGATTCGTATTTACAGACGGTCGGTCGATCCGAGCGAACTGAACGCCGCGCCTTTTTTTCACCTTTATCATTATACAAAAGGTTACATATTCGCGGAGGCGGGAACATGCAGCGTCCTAGTCGCCGGGCGCGGAACGCGTTCCTTTCATCAGGGGCGATACCCGCCGCGACGTGGAAGTCACCTCCCGATATAATCGCCACGGATAATGAATGAACGTTTGCCACGATCTGTATTCGTCTGCTGTTGTTGTTACGACGCTCATTATTAACGTCAGACGACGACTACGCGGAAGTGAAATATTGCGAGTCAATGAACGGAATTATCGATAGATAGAGCAAAAAATTCAAACGTAATTCTTGAATTTCGATTTTCAAACAAACACTACCGTCATGTACACGATATTTTACGAGTCGTATCAGACTACTATTCTTTACAAAAATTCTTTAGAAATATCAGGAAATTTTGGATTCGTCTCGACGTAAGGTTCCATGCGCCGCCAAAAATTAATATTTCCCGACTTTCCCGCCCGGTTTTCTGTGATCCGTTAGAACCCAGAATCGTAATCAGTATGCACAACTTACAGGATGATTAGAAGAAGCACGAAGACTCAACGACACGTGCGCGCGACCAATTTTTCACCGGTAACTGATAATCCTCGGCGACCGGAAACTCGGTGAGGTGAAGGCCACGCGGAGACGATGGCAGACAATCAGCGATACAACTGATTACTGAACATCATCATTCAGTTCGGACGGATATTATTTCCTGTAGAAAATTGCCTAGTTTTTATGCCTTATTACGGTACAACGCGCTGCGTACGACTATAATGACGAAACCTATTAGCTATCTCATCTCACTAAATACTATATCAGGGCAATGCTTTCAACGGAATAAAGTCCCTTTATTCTTTTCCGTGCCTACGTGACCCCTTCATGTATGCGATTCATTTCGAACCGGGGAGGGAGAGATAGAAGTTTAAGGGTTGAACGATGTCATACCTGAAATTTGGTGTTGAGTATGCAAAATACCCTGCAAAAACGTTTTATTTTCACAAACAGCGCCGGGTGATTCCATACTGAGCAGGGCTTCCGCCGCTTGCATTTGTCGACCATGTTTCGTTTGAGTTTCACAAGTTTCAACTGCAAAAACAACAACAACAAAATACAATATTATCAATATTCATATGAATGTTAGTTTTCGGTTTTTTTTAACGTATTTTGTATCTTAATACAACATTGAAACATCGTTTAGTTCTCTGTCAATGTCATTTGTCTTGTCCCTTCTGTTTTCATTGTCAACACTTAGTTTAAATTTATGATTACATATTTTATTCGCAAATATCTTCTATTCCTATGTTATCCATTATAAATGTATGTCCACTTTTGTACTGTTTTTCCTGTGTTTTGATGTTAATATTTTATTGCATGTCATTTCCTATGTAACTTGTATATTATACGGAGCAATAAAATTAAAGTTCAAGTTCATATAAATCCGAAACATATATTGATAAACAAATTATCAATATTATCGAAAGAAGGATTTTTGAAAAACTGAAAGGTTCTTAAAGTTCTACGGAAGATTTTTCCAATTCGCGATGTTTTGCGAGTCTAGAAACAACTGGATTCTACTATTAGAATATTGAAGTTAGCCAGCACCTGGATTATAAAAAAAACAAAACCCCTTAAGAACTGAAAGCATTTACAGAAGTTTTTTTTTTACAGCTGTATCTTACAACAACAGCTCGTAGCGCGTGAGTCGAGGGACTACGTATCGCAATCCAACCGGGAATTCAGAATCACAACCATTTGCGGTTACGTTCCACTTTTCCGGCGCGATACATAACTCACGGTTGAGTAAACAAGACAGAACTAAAACAGACCCGGCCGTTACTTCTTTCTAAGTACATAATACTTTTAATACCACCTGTAAAAAAAAAAACCTCTATCGTTACGCAATGATTCAGAAAAATAGGGGGAAACATTTTCTATTCGTTGTCGAGAAAGTTGGTTCAAAAACACCAAGAAAAGCGTGGAATTAACCTTAATTTCATATATTTGTCTAGAAAAATCTCAGCCTCAGATGAGCACTGGTATTAAAATCATGGATTTCGTGTCTTCGTGTAATAATGATTGTAGATGTTGTATGATCGAATACACAACGTATCGTCATCCATTTTCTGAAAATATCTCGTATAATATTTCCGTAGTTTCGGCGACTGAAAATCATAATAAAAGACGCCGGATGAAAACAGGAAGTTTAGAGCGAGGATGCGTGTGTAAATGATAACCCATCGACGCCACGTGGTTCCGCCGGTACTAGAATAGAAACTACCTCTCTCTCTCTCACTCTCCTCTCTCCCCGCTCTCTCCTCTCTCCCCGCTCTCTCCTCTCTCCCCGCTAGCTCCGGGTAGGGATGACTGAAAAAACAGAGTGACGTTTCACGCGGAAGTCTGACAAACATTAACACTACGAAACAGCTTCACTACATTCACTACTGAAACTGAGATAAATAAATTCTCTCTGGTTTCAGCGGCTGCTATAACTGCTGTAGCTGCTGCCGCTTCATAGTAAAAGTTGTAATCGTAAAGAAGAGAAAAAATGTTCCGGGGCATCACATCCGCGTTAGTAATGCGAACCGTAACTAAAATACGTCCCATTTAAGGGGTAGACTAGTACTAAAGCTCGAACTCGACGATCCGGTTTTAAAAATTTATGAAAAACGCCGAGGAGCAATATTTGTTTATGTTTACAGCAAAGATGTTGTTTTCGTCGGGGAGGGAGGGGGAACCCGAGAGATAATATATAGAGAATGATGTGGAAATAAAACAATAAGCCGAGATACGTAGAAAGAATGAGGGTAGGAGAAAGAATGCACGGCGCGTAAAAACCGAGCACGATACAATACAGGTCATATAGTTCGAAATACGTTCATTTCTGAATTCATAAACGCGTTAATTGACTTAAATCCCCGATGGAGATATTCATTTACACAGTCATGACATTTACGTAAGTCACGTCGATTTACGTAATAAAGATTTTTCACTTTTCTTTTACAGATCGGTCATTCCTGGATATCGGGGAAAAAAATTCAAATTTCGACGAAGCGCCCGCATCACTTTTGTACCCCAAATACTCACACAGTAGACTCCACCTAAATCAGTACGGTTCATCTCAATAAACCACTAATTTAGTGGTTTTATACATCTACGGTAACTTCTATATATCTAAACTCACTCGAAGGCGTAAATTGACATGAATATCCAATCCCTCACGGATGTAATTATTTACACGGTCACAGCACTCACCGCACTTGTAAGTCGCGTGCGTGCATTTACGTAATGAAGATTTTTCACTGATGATTTTCAAAGGCGTAAAGTTTCTGCATTCTACAGAAACGTGCGATATAAATACAGTTGAAAATCGATGTCGGCTTCAAACAGTTTTATCAGTTGACATCGATCTGTGAATTAATGTAATAACAGCTTCCAACAAAACTACTCACAAACCACATCATAAACTGAAACATCTTTCACTCTTTACGCGCCGTGTATATTTCAATTTAAACAATGGAAATAAAATAACCGGCACTGTTACTGTGGCAAGCGAGGATCCCGCAAGGATCTGCTGAAGATTCCTAGGTTAAATTTGAATGGACTTTTTCGTTCCAATTAGTAAATCAATTTCCGATGAAATCTAAACCATACGGCGAGTACGAAAGAGAATCTTATATTCATTTGTTTGATAATATTCAGATTTGCCTAAAAATCCAAATCTATTATTCAATGACGATCTTTGTTATAATGTTTCTAATATAGTACGTATGCAATATCTAACTTTAGTTAAAGTCAAGCAGCACAGACACGTCGAAGTCAGGGTATAACTGATAAAACTCTCGCACTGATCACTTACTTTTATTAACGATATCGATCTCTCCGGGAAACGGACGTTTTCGTAACGAACTCGAGACTGAAAAGATAAAATAAATTCGTGAAAATTAAATCAAATTATTGCGAACGTACTTATGTACGGTCGGTCGCGCCCCGCGATTCATAGAGGCATAAATAAATATATAATGTATGCATAGTTTTCTTCTCTCAACAGATTCTTTAGTACGAGCACCCGGGAAAAAAACCAGGTTACCGCAGCCGGTAGCTGGCAGAGTTACCTGGCATCCCGGAAGAGATAGTAACAGCAGACAGTATAGGGGTACCCCATCTCAACTGGCAGTAGGCCAATTATAGTAACCGTTCTCTCAACAGCCGGCTCCGCGAGTAATGTTACCAATACTACGGTATGATCTAATAATACATATCATACCCCCTACCCCTTTTACCCCCCACCCCCCGGAATGATTGAAAAAAAGGGAAAATTTCTGCCATGACCATCAACCCTGATCAAAGCAGAAAATTTCAATTCTCATCACAATCAGGATTTTTTTTTAGAAGAATTACTACTATTAAGGTTTGTATCAGTGAAGGATAACTTCTTAGCACTTCTTTCAAGTCAACTTTTTTTAAAATCCAAAAGACAAGTTCCAGGCATAATTTTATGAATTTGCTTATCTAACACACAATAAACCGTGATTAATATTTGGCTACTCATTTCCTGCGTTGACAATGAGTACAAAAAGTTCTTTCAGAATCTTATCTATAAAGCAAGCACTAGTCAGAGGACCTATCCTAATTTTTTTCCCAAAATCGAGCGCCTTTTCAGACTTTGCAAGTATGGTAACAAATACTGAAAAAAAAAACGCCCGCCCACAAAAAACCGCAAACAGAAAACAAACAAACTAACAATAAGTGGGGCCATTCGGAAATGAAGTTCCTGTTCGTTGAAACAAATTTCAAAGGTCACGTTATCTGGGCCAATAAACAGCTAATAATCCTATGATCTGATACTACTGAATTCGTTAATAAGTTTCCCTTAATGTCACAAGTTGCATAATGACCAACCTACGCTGCGCCGGCATAAAATATATACATTAATTTCTCTTTCTCTCATTCGGAAATAGGTTGACAGCTCGATGACCTAATAAAATTAATTATGACCTTCCCGTAATAGTTATAGTTTAAAGAATCTCGTGGAGAAAAAAAAAATAGAACGACGAGGGTCGTCAATAATTGATGCAGATTTCATAATCAGACAGGAAACCGTAATATAAATAATATTGCAATTACTGACATCAACGAACCCTTCCTATCATCGCTTCGATATATTTTCACCACTTCATATGGAATATAATAATAATAATAATAATAATAATAATGATAATAATAATAATCACTTTAGCCCAAAAAATTAATACAAGCATTTTAAAATCTGAAAATTTTAAAATCTGCTCATTAATCAGTGAAAACTACAATCATACTACATTCAAAATATTAATTCCATTTTATAGAATTTAAAGACTGATCCTGAATTGTCAGTTGAGTTTGAATAGAAATTTGTCCTGAATTGCCTGTCAATCAGTGTTGGGTCTAGCTGAACTAGTGATGACCACAGATAAAAGCGCGTGGACCCGCACCATTGATTTGGTATTTTCTGATTTGATTTGTTGGCGTGAACACAGCTATAAATGTGTAGAAATCTTTAACCTATATTCTATTGCTATTATGTTTTTGGGCCTATTATTATTCAGTACACAACTGATCGCTATGTCAAACATTCTCAATAGCTCTTCACCGGTATTTTATCTGCAACGTAACCCAACTTTCATGAGAGATTTCTCGAACCAGGAAATCAAATAAAACCAATGTTTGCAAACTGACACTCACAGGTAATAAGGGTTTAGTACTGTGCCCTTTAAAAACTGCTATTAATAAACTAAAAAAGACAATTATATCGTATTTTAAATTGTTTAAGATAACGAACGCAGCCTTTGACCGATATCTGTCATGAATACCTGGAAAGTCTACTTGAAGAATACCGTTTTTAAAAATGAAGTCCCGATATCAGTGCATACAACACGAGAACAGACACGCCAATAAACTGTCATTCGCCGATTAGAGTCCGCCGTCAAAAACCGGAGCAACTCATCGCAAAATATACCAACTTCAATCTAATAAATAAACCCTGGGGATGTTTTTAAAGGATAAACCTCAAAAACAGCCGCATTTTTCCGGCGCGTACAAACTGAAAACACGTGCCGTAAAAATGTCAGAACTTTCAACAAACTCGGCACATGTAATAATACTACTATACAATCTACTACAACACAACCGACCGACCGACCGAACCGTGCTGCTGCTGCTGCTGCTGCTGATACGTAAAATATTTTTCTACTACATTTTTATTTACTTCGCCTCCGTTCAGCAGTTATCTTACATTTCTAACCGGCAGAAAACCTCGTCAGAATCTTTCCCCCTCCCCCCCGAATCATGAACTAATGGCAATCGCCGAAAAAATTCGTACCAAACCAAAACATCTCGTGAATATTAAGTTAATAAGAGGAATATATGGAAACCACTCTATCGATCCATGGACTCTAAAACGATTCCTTTTAGAGTCCATGATCGATCGGGGGCACGAACTACTCAGACGGACAGTGACAATAATTCTAATGGAAACCGCTTTTCATCGGAGAAACACGAAGAATTATTCGCATTGTGTCGGAAAATGAGATACATTATCACTCGACGTACGAGTGCGAAACATAACAATTTCAAAAAAGATCAAAAATTCCTTCCGGGGGTGATCGCAATTTCGAATGAGATCGCTCGCGTTACACACGTCAGACACGCTTTCCGTTTACATAATAATCAACATAAATAAACGGCAACAATGGAGATGAGGACGTCACAACGCCATGGTTACGACGTATACACAAATTCTAGCGGGACGACGACGCAGTTCGGGCATGCGCCGACATCGTGATGTCATACCGATCCGTACCGCGAAAACTCCGCATTCCAGCGACTCGAAAAAATGTCTCGAACAATGCGAACTGACGACAATCAACCCGGAATGGAGAAACATAATCAAATCAATCGACAATATATATATATACTAAAAACAAATCACAAACCGGTTTGAATCCAACGACACTAACAGCGATAAAAACTAGAACAGCCCCTGAGTGGAATTTTTTGTGAAATGCGGTAGATAATAATTTACTGTGAATCATACGCGAATTTATAAAGCCATTAATTTCAATACGAGCGAACAACGACAAGACGAGACTCATCAATTCTAACACTACCGATAACCGATCTATTTAACAACGTTCCAAACCAGCGCAATCCGCTGCTCAATAATCTCCAAACCGCACAAAACAGAGAAAACCGTCTCTCAATTAATAAAGAGATTTGACATGCAATCCTACAGTTCAACGACAATCATCACGAAAAACTAACATTCAGTTTTTCTTGATAGCATTTCAACTCAAACTTTTAAATACCCAAGCCCGGTCCTACAGTGAGTACTATGCAATCGTCTTCAAAAACTTGTGTCAAATTTATCCTTTAGAAAAAAGACCTCATTTCGCCTAGAATTTGGAGAAAACCCCACCAAAAAATGCATTACTTACAATATCTCTTGAGAATATTCTTTTTGAATGCGGATGAGTTCGTATTGAAACTCGGCGAGGGCGGCGTCGGACTGCGTCGTTCCTCTTTCACTCGTACCTCGCTGTCCTCATTCAGCTGCTGTACCCTGCTGCTACGCCGCGCCGATTCGTGGTACAGCTGTTGTTGGCGTCGCCGTTCGAACAATAACTGACCGATCGTGCGAGCGTTCTGATATTGATAGTGATTATAGAGCTGCGAGTGAAGGAAATGAGGATGAGGGTACGGTATCCTCGCGGCGGACGCCGGTCTGTGAGGACGGAACGCGGCGACCGCGGGTGTCTTCGGCAACGATAAATCTAACACAGTCTGGTGACGATGATGAACCGTCTGCTGCTGTTGTTGCTGATGATGAAACTGATGATGATGAGAATGATGATAATAATAAGACGACGGATAGTACCAATCCTGAGGCATATACGGATGCGGGAATGTAAACAGCATCTCGGCGATTAAAAACGAATTTATAATTCCAGTTTCAATAATAATCCGTTAAACGAGAGATCGACGATCAACTGACATCGACAACGTCCGAATTCAGTAAAACGAGGTCGTTAAGCACACGTCGCGCTACGATGATCCATCGAGGTGTGATTAGAGCGTTGACTGTCGCCCGACGACGTTTTATATAATGAGGAAGTAAATCACCGGCACGATGTCGACTACCACGCATACCACACAACAACTCCGATCGGCAAGCCAGGAAGTAACGAACAGCACGCCAGTTAAGTCACATGACCCGAGAGAGAGACTCGGATTTAGGTCGATCACTGGCTGCGCGCGTACCGCGGTAGTGGCACATGTTGTGTGTGTGTGAATGTGAGGTATTTCCCGACGCCGTTGTTTACGCTCGTTTCATCGAACGCAGCCAATCAGAACGCTCGATCGTCGAATACACCTCGACATCAATAGATTGATAAAAGTCGTCAAACGAAGAATAGACGATAAATTATTTCGTATCGCGATTAAAAGAATTTGTTAATCATAAAATACTAATACAGAACGAAAGACATGAATTGTTGCCCGACGTTCTGGAGGAGTATTTAAGATTAAGAAGCGTCTGCTGCATTTGTTAAATCCGTTCTGACTTCGTATCGGGTTTTAACCATCCCCTAAACACGTCTCATCCAACCGGAGACACCCGTCATCGCAGCTCGGGTTCACCTGTCCTCGGGATCAGCTGCGCCGACGAACACACGTGGGACGCGACCAGACAAGAAAGATACATAATAAACAATAACATCGCAGAAAAGCAAACAGTTTGTCCTAGACACAACCGTAAGACGGCTAAACTAGCTAAATCAGGGACAGTGTGTTCGCAAACAGATCAGATTCTACTCGTCTTAGAGACACCGGCGGGAGATGTTTGGGCTGACGATGCTGCGTGGGAGACGCGCGGTTGATTCAGTGTTTATAAACACAGCGTACCGAACAGCGCACACATTACCCGCAATGTATCGATTACGACGCAGCGCGGTGGAATGAAATCGAGTCAATGTCAATGCCGAAATTTCACCATTCATTTTTAACTGCCGCATTGCGTAATCTAAATTCTCAAATATCAGACAAATTCGACTGACAATATTGCGTAATCTAAATTCTCAAATATCAGACAAATTCGACTGACAATATCTGAATAACGGGTTGAACGCATTTAACTCATGAATTTTCATGAGTATAAAATTCTTAGCAGCCAAAAAAGTCGATTAAGTCCTCACATTACTGAAATTGTCACTATTCATATTTCCAAATCGGCTCATTACCGTAAGATCATTATTTGGTTCGGTCATCGGCGAAATGATTGTCGCAGATCAGGACAGATTCTTCTACCATAAACTAAGACAGCCATAAATTGAGTTGTGTACAATTGTGTCTGAATTATTTTTGAATGCCAATGACCACTGAATGGCTGACAACACGACACACTTCAGTTTCAACACAGACTCAAATCATTTCATGAAATCCACCCAACTACAAGCGTATCAATATTTCGAAGCAGGTGCTATTGTTCAGGTACCATGGATACAAAAGACAAAAAGGGCGGAAGGCTTCCCAAGCATTCAAATCTAACCGACGATCATTTTGTAACAATGTATTCGCGAGCCTCATTCATTGGTTCCCAGAGATACTCGAAACATTCGAAATTACTCGCCACAAAAGGTGGAACGCCTTAACGATTTAAAATAATAGACCAAAGGAAAGGAAATCACGAGAATGTAAGTCACCAGGATAGAACCTCCTTGTTCTCGGTAACACGCCGAACATGTGCCATTTAAAAATATTCATAGTAACACCGCGGATGATACTTAAACATCATATAATAATAGAGATGTTGGTTTAAGGTGTTTCCTCAATTGGCGCTCATAACTGATAAACATTAAAAAAAGACACCTTTCAATCGCCGAACGAAATCGATAACAAAATGTCAAAGTTCCGCGAATTCCTCTGAAGTCAAAAGAAAAAAGCCCGCACGCGCACCGCACTCCCTAAATATCGATACCGATGATTTGTTTTATCACCTAGGGGATACAACAATGCGTCGTCGCGTCCATAACTCGGGTAAATACGAAAATACGACTGATTTATTTCACAATTCATCGAACGAGATCAAATATTTCCTGTTTCTCAATAACTCCGACAACGTCAGTCGTTCTTTTATACGAATAAATCCGGAATGTCGGCTTTTAAAATATCTCGATTTCGTTCGGAAAAACTTTTCTTCAGCGCCATTCATAATATAATTACTTCATTCGATATATACGTATATATATATATATACATATTGTACTTTGAAAGAACTAAAGCTGGTTTCGTAGGAAAGTTACTATTTACAATATCGACCTCGGCGATGGAAGAATGTCAATTCACGAAACTCGTTTATAGTTGACAATAATAAACCGGGTGTCTATTGATGTCGCGCTCTGTTGATGACGTACACACGCGACTATATTTCACATCACTTTCCTCCCGATATAGACGACTATGACGTAGAACGAGATGCCTGAAGACAAGGCGAAAAATTCCAAATATTCCGACGGAATTTTATCGAGAGAAAAAAAAAAGGGCGCCCGAATACAGATTCCGCGAAAGCCTCGTCGACGGAGGCCGCAAAAATGATCTAACGCTCGTTTTGAAATGAAAATAATTAAAGTGAAATAAAAAGCTTCTTTTACGTCAACCGCCGGGGCAAAGGGGGCTGTATATCTGTTAACAGATATATAATTATACAGTCAGTCCCCAGTAAAGTCATTTTTAATAAATGATTTTACTGAACTCAAGTCTAAAGAAGGTGAGGGTTCTGATCAGTACCAGATCAGACAATGAGGCCGTCTGCCAATAGGCCTATGGCCTTCTTTGATGGTAAATAATGATATGATATGATATATCAGGCCGAGCCCAACAATTCACGCGGATCTTAACTGGATACGTTCATGTTACATATATGGACAAAATTTGGCAAAACCAAAAATATCACTTGTCACAGAATCGCTGAGTGAGCGGTGTCAGTGAATGTCTCTTATTAGACACAGACCAAATTTGGGTTCGGACCGGGCAAAATCATCTCAGTCAGATTACCGCCTATAGTTTAACATTTGACTCTGACAATGCTCAAATTCTCAAAACACGTCAAAGCAGAATTACTTAAAGAGGACAATGTGAAGATGATAGTGAGGAGACAAACATGATAAGGATATGGTTATATCAGGGAAAAACTTCACGTAAAATAGCAGGCATAATCACTTTTAGTTAAATAGCTAAGAACAACTGATTTGTTCCCACAAACAGAAGATGGACAGGAAAAAATCTACGAACTAGTAATTCGCGTAGTTACATGTGATAATATCGTACCTATAAATAGACCATCGGTTATGTAGAAAATCATCGAAATAGAATTAATCCGTGATATTAATAAAGGAGTAATTAAACATACCCCATAGGTTCAATTACAACCGTTTATATTGAAATCAGTCTACTACTGTCAACACAACACCAGAACAGAATGGATGAATTACTACTGATCACTAACAACCTCTAAATGTAAAAACCACGGCGAAAAACTTGAATGATTTAAAACATCATGAAATCTATCATAACCGCAAAAAATATTCAAGATTAAAAGTTGACCCAGCTGGCCATCTATCTATCTACCCGGCAAATTACGTATATCTTCAAATCATGACCAAGCTAACTATATCAGACCTGGCAGCTATAGAAAAGAACGGATAACAAATTTTATTGCAGTTTAATGAGTAACCAGCCGATTAGCAGGAACAAGGTTCTGTTTATTATCAAAATATTTCGAGTTTTCAATAGATTTATCAATGTTCTCAGATAATAGTTTGTCGACACTGTTTGTTTGCCAAGCACGTATACATCGCAAAAGTAAAATTGTCATCTCTTCTCAACAAGATGGTTCTCACAGGTTTGCCAATAATGTTACAAATCATTGAATATATGGGAAATTCATATTTTCACCAGGAGCAATTCACTAAATTGTGTTTATAATCATTTTATACATCAAAGAATCTTAAGGCCAAAAATATATAGACCGTATTAGATCGGGATAGAAATTTCAACGATTAAGTTTATAAACGTATGTACTCTTCGCATGATACACCTCATCAAAGACTTTGAAAACTTTTATGATAAAAATAGATCAGAAACTGATAAAACTTCAAAATTTCAATAAGCCTTCTACGCCGCAGGGTAAAACCACAAATACACTATCACGCAAAATCAATGGTTTCTTTGAATTGAAAAAAAAATGTATGGCCAAACCCTCGCCAAACATAAACCAAATCTAGGCCTATAGCGAAGTCAAAACTAATCTATCCTCAACATCACTTTTTAAACAAACATGTCCACTATCACCTTGTCAAACTGCTCAAGAGCGTAAAATAAGTGAACTTCCAAACTGAATTCAGCTTCACAGATGATATTCCAGATTATCATCATCATCATCAGAGAGTTTTTGATATGATCTTCAAAGAGCGAGATTGAGTAAAATGAAACTAAACACGCAATGCTATCAAATACGACAAGAGACTGAAAACTATAAAGCAAATTCAGGACGCGAATCCATTCTTTTGTATCGAAACTTTTCAAACTGGCCCTCCGGCGATAACCCGCTTGAAATGGGTGTGGTTGCCATAAACAACCTTACCGAGTAATAACCTTTCAATAATGAAATGCCGCGAATTCTCAGTAGCACCATCGACCAGGCAAACAAAATCGTGGCGAATATTCCGCTAAAATCTATTTTTTCTGGGACTAAAATTTTTCTCAACGATTTTTTTTTTGTTTGTCGTCTAAAATCAGGAACGGAAGGAAACGATAGAAAAAACATCGAAATCAATTGTCGTCGATGTTTGTCAAGGATAGTCACAAAAATAAACTTCATTGAAGATACCAAATTCAGCGTTAAAAAAAAACGAAGGATTCAAACGATGTATTGAATTCTCAGCTGCGCGCTAGAATATTTACCGGTATAAATTGATTTCCGAAATCGAAAAAATAAGTACGAACACAAGCACCGCAAATGACGAACTATTAGTAAATTGGCGCTTTGAGTTACAAGGCGTGGCATCCAATCCAAATACATTTCAATAGTTGCACTGCTACTAAAAATTGAACTGCCTGTCGGCTTATTTATTTATAGCAGGCTTTGTGGAGAACGAGTAGAAAATCCCTTCCGGGAGGAAGAATTTGCCGCGACATCCGTAAAAATATCACTACATCGAATCTCGCTATTTACTTAGAGAAGAAAATACAGTTAAATATTGATTTTATTTACGTAAACGCGTGTCCAGAATATTAAATCCAGGGCTTTCACATTTAAACGCGATTCATTGGATTCGTCGAAAAAATGATGCGAATTAAGCCAAGTTCTACTGCGTAACTAAATCAGCAATAATTATAGTAGAATATTGTTTAACTATACAAACTGAACACGACTAACTAAATATGAAACATTTCTGAACTTCGGTTTTCGGCACTTAAAATGGAGACCTAAAAAAAAAACAATTAAGCAAGGATGGACTGAACAAAATGGAATCAATGGTGTTAATATTTCGCCCGTAGCTATCAAAACAGGCATATATATATATATATATATATATATATATATATATATATATATATATATATATATATATATATATATATTTACATATATATATTTACATATATTATTGACCGCGTAGAAATGACACGCGATCAAAGACACATTAAAGGTCACTTATATTCGACAGTGAGTATATAAATGACGTGATCTGGTAATAGCGCCAGCCTTTCATCTCGGATTCGATTACCTTCCAGAAAGCCAAGTATTCAATCACGGTCGTCTAATGTTGTTACACTCCGCGTTTTCTTTTTTAATTCAAATTATTTGAACTGTTGTTGTCGTCCGCGACATTGATCAATTTTAGATACTAATTAAAGTCTACATGAAAAGCCTAATCAGTTTTTAACGGGAATAGATTTTAAAACGTTTCGCTATATCGCGGCATCCGTCCGATGACAGACGCCGAGTAGAAATTCCATTAGAAATTCTTTCACCTCTCGCGAAGACGAGAACAGACGTCATACGACAAGATCAGACTCCGACGACTAACGACAAATCTAATATAATTTGTCGACAGATGTGATGAGTTGTTAGAGAGAACACTACACTACGTAACGAGATAATGGAAGGGATGGCATTACAAATGGACTTCACTTCCTTCCGGTATTATTCCTTATTCGTGACGGGCCACTTTTATTGTCGTCGCGCTCGGGCCACTTTTATTGTCGTCGCGCTGAAGTCACATCCAATGTATCATGACACGAGCGAGCGGCTGGCGTCACTAATTCTCTCACATCTCACATGTTTTTTTGAATATCGTAAGTACATTGATCTCCGGTCATTAGTCCGAATGCGATCGCCGTCGCCATCTAGTGTCAGAAGTAAACACCAAACAACGCGCACTTCACTGCCATCTATCATAGTTCATATGGAACTAAGCGAAAGGTAAACAAGGCAATTTTCTCATACAAGCCGTTTAACTCATTAGTGCTCAGGAATTTCACTATGTAGTGTCTATATTACCTCCTCAGAAATTTTCGGAGGTTTTCCACATTTACCATGATATAAAACAGCTCATTTCCAGTTGTTTTTATGTATTACAAGTTTGTGTTAGTTTGTTGTGAACACATTATTCTTTCGATAAAAAATTTGATGAGGTGGGCCACCAAAATTGTGACCTTTTGTCCCCCTGAAATTCATCCAGACTTATTTGCATATAAGCGAAGGCTTAGATATCATTTTTGTTCATACTTCAAATTTCGTGAATTTTAAATACAGTTGGAAGAGTTTGATTTCTGTATGGAATTCTTTCGACAGGTATGTCTAGTTCATTCTACACTAATGGGTTCGAATCCCACTGTAACTGATTTTGTGTAGTATATGAATAAGAGATGATTCGTGTAGCTTGAGGATTAATAGGCAGGATGGATGCGGGCGGCTTGAGGGCTGGAAAGAGTAAGGAGTGGAAGTATTGAGCTGGAAACCATACATTTAGGGTTGAAAGAAAATCTCATCCGCCGATCTCAACTTTCACAGGTAATTTCATAACAACTGGATTACACAACTTCTCAGATTCCTATCAATTTACATCTTACTGATTTTACGCATGATATAGCAATCTCAACATATTTCCCTGATTTTTAACTTCTTTCAAAATTAAATTCCCCGACTGTAAAGAAATTCGCTAATTTCCAGGCAAGCAGATACCCAGTGATTGCTTTATCCACTTATTTGGACTGACTGAGGGCACTCAATCAGTTAACCTTCCTTTATGTTAAAACCTTACAAAATAAATATTCAGTAAATGAAAACTTTTAAAGCAAAATAAAGTTAAATACCGGGAATAAAAAGTGAAAAGCAAGCACCGACCCAGAAGTAGCCAATGGTAGTGTAAGCGGACTACAAATCCATCGATTCTTAGAAAATAAAAACTTTTTGAAATATTCATCACTTATAACCATAATCGGAGGACCTGGTCATAAACCTGTAAAAGCTGACACTAAGCAACACGTGAATATGGACATACCCAGGATTGTTTGAAGCTGGAAGCGTAAGCATAGTACATACGCACATAAGGAGGGCGAGTTGAAACGCAAAATCCCTAAATATGCGTATAGCGATGTTGGAGCTGAAAGACTTGCTCACGGCACAAACCACTATTAAATTGACCTAGATATGTTCCGTTTGAACTTAAATTAATGAAGACGAAATGACGTTTGCGAAATATTTCCTTTTCGTACCAATTTTCGAAACTTCGGGGAGGTTGAAGAGACAACAAATTTATTTGTAGTATGTCACGATGGTTCCTTAACTTCCGAGTATGACACTATTATACACACTTTTTCAGGGTGGCCACTTTAATGACTTTTTGTGGCTTTTTCCCCAAACTTTCATATAAGTTTTATTTTCTCTAATTTAAAAAAAGACGTTATATACGTAAAACATAGGGATGGAAACGGTTTGAATTTACATGCGACCTAAATATCACAACAAAATTCCCTGACTTTCATAAGGTGAACGACTTTTCCCAGCTGATTTCAAGGTAAGTGGCCACCCTATAAGACAAAGCTTTTCATCCATACCAGGTTTGGACACAAACGCAAACTGATTAAGAACGAAGTCACAAATTTAGCTTAACAAATATCGATGCAGCACAAGCATTAATGAGACTAACCTTATGAACCGTTTATTTGAGGGACTGAAGTCCGAGGACACCACACAGGAAGGGAATGATCATTAAAAGAAAAGTGAAAAGAATCTACGAAATACAGGATAGACGAACAGTCAAACGCTATGATGATGATCTACATTATTTATCAATGCCGCGGGCGACGAGTTGAATTGAAACATATTGGTATCTAGTATCATCGCTGCCATTTATACATCAACCCTTGGAAAATCAGTCACCCATTTTAAAACATCTGCTCTCCGTCTTTAAAATCAAGTTGATGTCAATTCTATCAATGCTAACAACAAATGATTAACAATTGCAGATAGCACCAAGAAAATTAACTATAAATTTCTTTATTTTCAGGGTATCAAAAGGTCCAGCAGCACCAATAACATAATAACACTACACAACGACTTTTCCTTTAAAATCCTGGGGTATAATGAAAACTGATAGGGTTAGGATTCACAACTGATCATAAAAATACAATTTTTGAAATAGCAATGCTAGTGCTAGAGGTATGTAGAGTAGTAGGCCAGATTGGGCAGTCCTAAACACCAAGTTTTAGAAGCTTCACTCAGGGAAATTTTGGATGTCAACAACTGGTATAGCCCATCTTACTAAATATTAAAAGTGATTGCTAATGTTTCGTGGACTAGTCGGGTGCTGAGGGGTGAAACAAGCAGTCAAACTTCAGAACTACAGAAACAGGAAGTAAATCGCGTTCTTCCCGTATCGGGAAACGTGGTTTACTTCCTGGTTTGAAAATCATCGATTTGAACACGAATTTCTCGACAACACGACCACAGAATAACGCATTATCGACCCCAAAACAAACTGTATCAATTACTCATTCGCATTTCGTTTGATACAAATTGTATTAACGAGCTTACCCGCTTGAATTAGCAAATCTAAACTCTTTGCGCCTTCAGAACACGCGGCCATCTTGATAGACTTAGATACACAATTGATCCGCCAATGTGAACACGCCGGAAATAATTTTGACAGCCGATGAGATTTCAACTAATCAATTCAAAATCACCTTTTTGCGCATCGATATCGATATGATCAATTGAATTTCGGTGGTTTTTAAGGAAGTTAAGGTTTTCCTTACGTTTTTTACCAATCGGATTTAGTGCACTATTTTCACAGCGATGCGATACCGCAGTAGTTATAGGTCATAAGTTGAATAAAGGTGAAGGCCGATGAGCGATGTACACAAAGCGCCAATGCGCGACTGTTTACATGTCATTCGATTGGCGGCAATTTCCTTATATAGGCCGACGGTTCGAATCCCGGCGTATTCGGTTTTGGATTACGTCCGCGGGCCTTAGATGTAAGTGCACCAATAATATCGATAAATTAGCACAATTAATTTACAGACATTTTGCATGATTTTGAGGTCCAATGATATTTACACACTAAACTAACACAATATATTTTCGTCATGTTTATCAATTTCCGCCACTATGGTCATCAAGATATTAAGACATCGGAATCAGTCGTCTACCAGTAAAGAAATGTTACATTTTATTGTGAACCCATTTAAACTGTTTTCCCGTGACTAAATACTATTTTTTTCTTTAAATGCGGCTACTTCATCAGGGATATAATTGTCAGGCTATTTTAGCAATCAATACCAAACAAAAGTACCAAAATACGAATAAGCACAAATTTTTCAATTAATTTCAAGACATAAAAAAAGTACAAAATAGTATTTTTCGATAAATGAACGGTTCAGCAAAATAAGTATAACTGCCAGTCAAGGTTGGGAACACAAGCAGGTAGGCTCTCGCCTGTAAGTTAGATTTCGCCTAATGTTAAAACCTAATCTCATGATCATGAGATAATTCAAATTTTTGCATTTAATTTCGAGGGATCAATTATCTTAATCTTTATGGGATCGTTCATTTATTACGTACGCATAAAATTTGAATTTATAAAAAATTCACGTTTTTATTCATTTATTGCTTACGTTTTTGTAATTCGTCGTTTTTTATAATTGGTTCGTCTAATTCCTCTGCGCTCTCCGTGTCTTCGTCTTCATCTGGAGCCGTGCGAGTCTCACGAGTTACATCAATAATAAACGTTTGAGGATCGATGCCCGTTTCGCTGGATATTTTCGAACTTATTTCCATGATCGTTGAGAGCACGGTTGGGCAATCCGGGTCCACGATACCGTCCACGATCACCTCTTGTTGCAGTTCAGCCTCAGACGTCGCGGCGCTGTCTTGTGTGACTGGTTCTAAACTTGTGTAGTTCGATAATTCGTACGGTTCGGGCATTACTATAACTGATGGCTCGACTTCCTGAACTTCCTACAAACAATTAAAGTCGACCAACGTCTGAGAATTACCTGACCCGGGTACCCGAACGAAGATTAATGTTTGGGGCTATTTTTCACATTCCGCACGCTCTTACCATATCGACTTCTTTGTAAAGTTGTTGCTCGTCGAAAGTAAAAAGGTCCAAAAACGGGAGCTCGTTATAGCTATGCGATATTTCTGCCATTCTGTAAATCAAAATTAACGAAAAAACCTTTCACATTTCGGCCAATTGAATAAGAACGGTAAACGTCAGGTCAGGCGAAAGCGCATTTCAATTTGGTTCTAGTTTAACTACAGATCCCGGGACAGACATATAAAGTATTCCTTTTATTTCTTTCACTGTAGCGGGACAAATTGTTAAATATTTTGTTAACGTATTCTTATATTGTATATTTTCTAGTTTGTTGAGTTGAATTTCTCAACTGACAATTATAATTTACTGACCTGTCCATAGCGTGTTAAAAAAGCACCGGTAAACCACCGAAAATTGAAAGGATCTTAACCAGACTGTGGTTAGTTTCGCGATCGAAGATTTTTGCGAACTATATATCCGACATGAAAGGAAGGCTTCACACTAGATAACTACAGTAACCCTATAATCCTTAGAAGATTTCAGAATGGCTGTTGTCGCGTACAAAGGTACGCGTATATATCCAACAAGCTAAACGCGTCACTGTGATTCTAAAGTCCCAGCTTTACCTATACACTCATACACATATGTATTAGAAACCTTTCTTGACCTGTAATATTGCTGATTATTAAAGGTCTATATATCGAGGAAAACAGATAAGGCCGATGACTGGGATCATCACCAAACTACCGCTGCCAGAAAGTGCTGATAAGATAATAGCATAGTGTTTAACCCATTAGACGAAAAACAATAGCCGCCGATAAACAATAGGCCCAACTATTTGATACTTTTTGGCGAAGAGTTTCGAAACAATTCCCTATAGCGCCTACAGTACATATTATCTTGTATCTATTTTGTGTGTATAAAACATGCGCAAGTCGAGGTGGCTCAACTCGGTCGTGCCCGTTCAAAAATCCAATCCCACTAAGTTAATCTATATCCTATAGACAGATAACGATACGCGTTATAAATCTTCACTTACCAAATGCATTTAAACATAGATATATTAAGAGATTTCCAACCAGTAAAATTAACTTTTAAGGAGATTATCGTTTGTTGTTGACAATCAGAGAATTCCTGTCGTAACACAATTTCTATTCGTAAATGGTCGACGCGTACGCGCTCGTCGCGAGCACACACGTAGTTAGTTAGTTTAGAGGGTCACATACAAATGAAGTCTCGGAATTCTTTTCATTGTGTGTCTAAAACAGCAAAATTCAAAACGTTTTAAGAAGGATTGCGCGACTAGCAAAATTACGTATTGGCACATTACAGGAGCTGGATTTATCTTGCATTTCACGAATAGACAATTATCAATTCGGTACATTGAGATATGTTTTGGTTATAATAATATGACCTGACGAACTATCACACAAAATGAACACCGACCACCGCGCCACTGTACATTAGGTTAATTGCACCCGCTTAATATACACACTAGGACAAATAATTTTCAACATAATTTCCGCCGACAGAATGAAGCTGGTGTTTAAAAGGCAACTGTACAAAGCGAATGTTTAAACAAGGTTTATCCTTTATAAATAGATATGACTTCACCTTTTCAAGTATATGTAGCGATTAAATTAATTTAATAGAAAACAGCTTTAATTCAGAGCTTATTCTCCGCCAACAAAATAAGTATCATTTTAAAATGCGATGACATTATCATATACTAAAACATCCTCGTTATCGTTGCGTATGATTATTTACATAATTCAGATGACAAGACATCAAATCACAAAATCAAATTCGTTCAATCATATATATCTATGATATCCGCGTGTCACGTGTCAGTGAAATCTAGGTCAAGAACCGCCCAAAAATTATCAATGACAAAATGATGTCAGGCAAAACTTACTTTCAAGATAAAATCTGGTACTTTGAATCCGTTCTACCGGTGAATAGACGTAGCAGACGCGTATTAGTGTCACGCGACAGTTGAGTCATTATTGATGAATGAATGAACTGCCAGTGTGCATAGGGAATTTCCCTAGTCAGTCATGTGATAGTCCCAATTTAATTCGATAGATGGCGATAATGTCTGTGTTTACAGTCAGCAGTCTGCTAGCCTTGAGGCGATGTATTACTAGTTCGCGATGACAATAAAAAAACCACAAAAATATCCTCTTAGCGAAAACGATCAAATTCCAAAAAGACTACTGACGCTACATTTTAGACGCGTTATTTTTTCAAAATATTTATTTCCCAGCCTTTTCAACGAAGACACAAATTTAACACAACTTTTACATCATAAGAACCTAGATATGAACACATTCTTTGTGTGATTTTTCGTAACAGAAAATTAAGAGACAAAACTTATTGTATTCAGTAGGATTACCAGAAACGCCACTTTAATTGCATAAAATTTCTAATTAAAACCATTAAGGCGGCGATAAAAATCAGCAAACTTTCGAATCGATAAACTATTTCATGATGCGCCATCAATAATATTGATTCCATGATCATTCATCACGCATAGCACTAGCATTCACAATATCTCTCCTAAGTTCAGTTTATAAATGCATGTTTCACCAAATGAAAAGATGATACCGAGGAGAATAACTCAGCTCAGCTTACAGACTTCAACTCAACATCAAATACCAGCGTGCTATTTCCTGGAATCGGACCCATAGTCTTCTGACCATAACTGAAAAATCACAATTTTTTTTCGATTAAATCATGGTCATAATCCATTTAGATTCAAATTGAAAATTTCGTAATCGATGGTTAAAACTTACCCTTGTGATGGTGGAATAGTGATCGTACGTTTGCCTCCAACTTTCATTCCTAAAACGGAGAATATTCAATAATTCAATTATTTCATTGATGCCAATTCAATACCAAGCACTTGAAGACGATGTACAAACCTTTTAATCCTGTCTCCCAGCCCGCAATCACTTCCTTTTTACCGAGTTTGAACTTGAATGGATTTCCTTGTTGACACGAATCGAAAGTTTTACCACTTTGTAATTTTCCCGTGTAATAAACACCGACCTGCAAAATGAGATACACATTCGGGATTACCTAAAAATCCATGATCGTCTTTCAAAGAAAAATTAACATCTCCCAATCTACAGCACTCACATGTTTGCCAAACTTAGCTTCCGGTCCGGTTCCGACTTTGTGTTCCACCATAGTCACTCCACCGGCAAGTTGGGCTTTTTTCGGGGTCTTGCCTTGTTGCTCTTTTGGAGTTTTGTTGCCCTTTCCGGCTTTGTCTCCTTGACCTTGTTCCTTCGGAGTTTTCGGGGTTTTCTTTGGTTGTTCTTTTCCCGCTTTTTGAGCAGGTGTTTTCGGCGTTTTGTTTCCCTGTGGTTGCTGTTCAGTTACCTATGAAATTCAAAATGGATACAATAAAATCATAGAAATAAACTGAACAATACGTACAGTCAGACTATCTTAATTCAGATCAGTTTAATACTGATTCCACCTGTGCATGAATGTAAGTTAAATATGATATATTGTTTGGATTTCTCATAAAACATTGGTCCTGAACGAACGGAATTAAGCGGGTTCTACTACATTCAATTTCAACAAGCCCGAATTATATTCATATTTCTTACCTCTCCATTCTTCTTCTTGTTCTTCTTTTTCGAGCTCGGCGTTGCGGTTTCAACATTATTGCCTTTCGGGGTACCCTTAGCAGCTGGAGTGCCAACATCTTTTTTGGCTTTAGGGCTACCAGCACCAGCAGCAGCGGCAGCAGCAGCCTCTTGTGTGGTGTTCTGCTTCTTTTTATTCTTCTTTTTCTTGGAGGCAGATTGCTGAAATTTCAACCGAGTTGGACAATTCAACACAATGTACAGCATACACACGTTTTGCACATTTATCTACAAATCTAACGTATTCTTATCAATCTTGATAACTTCAACTCTTATGAAAACAGATCTGACCTGTTGAGCCTGTGCCTCTAATAGTTTGACGAGATCTTCATTATCACTTTCATCATCATCATCGTCATCATCATTTTCCTCAGCTTCATCTAACACTAACGTTCTTCTCACATCTTCATCTGTAAGAGATAACGAGATACTTGCACGTCCACTCAACATTCAGATACTGACACAGGGGCAAATTTAGAAATTTTGCGTATAAATCACACGCCCGCCCCAACATCTATGAATCTCTTACCATCACTTTCTACATCCTCAAAATCTTCATCATCGTCGTCATCTTCTGTAATTAGAAATTTTTAAAACAATATAAAACTTTTTCATCGAAGTCTTATTGATAATTTGAAAAGCATTTCTAGCAGAATTAAATCAGTTCTTACCATCACTGTCGGCCTCTACTACTTCAGCAGTTTTCATTTTCTTATTCATCTTTTTCTGTTCCACCGACTTTTTACGTTTAGCTGTACAATTAGAAAAAAAATTTTCACCGCTATCAAATCGACGCATCGATAAATAAATCTCAACGAAGAGTTAATTGATTTACCATTTTTCGGCTTCCAGTTCGTTTCATCATCACTTTCATTGTCAGCATCAGCCAGAGCCTGTAACGTTGGCACATCTACAAAACATTTATCAAAAACACCGTCAAAGTAGTGAAAGCTTTTGAGAGATATTATAAGTCTCTCAGTAAAATGACTGAAGAAGGGTGGTAGCAACCACCTGAAATATTTTTTATGTTTTGAATTAACTTTTTAGATAAATCCATTCGTTGTCGGACTGCAGGCAATAGATTCATAACAGATTTGAATAGACAATTATAACAATGTATAAACCCACAGCACTTCACTGGGAAGGAAACATCATTTGGTCTTTAATTTAAAGGAAACATCATTCTCTCTTACCTTCTTCCGAGTCATCGTCATCATCACTGACTTCCATTTCGCTGTCCTCGTCTGTTTCCTCTAAACCGCTCAGATTATCGTCGTCAAACTTGTCATCTTCGACCAAGTAACCGCTCAAATGAACATTGCCTGAAAATAGAACAATTCTCTTACTTTAATTCAGTTATTTCTCTCTTATATTTAGGACGATTCTTTTTCTAGCTATACGAACCAGTTCCCTTGGTGAAGAATGTGACCTCTTCTCCTTCTGTGAAGTTCAGATCCAACGTCTGCTGTTGCAATTTGCCGTGCTGTAAAGTGCATAGCAAGAATTCAGCTTTCTCGTGTTGAATCATCACCGAAACAGCACCTTTCATATCTATAAATAATAATACAACAAAATTAATTCAGCGCTTTTAACTCCCTTTATGATTAAACCTTGAGGCGAAACCTACCAGGATCATACTCCAGGGCCGCCATTGAGATGTGATATGAATACTCAACAGTCTGGGAGTAACGTTTACCGCCATCAAGAGTCAAACCTACAAACAAAATCGTGGAATCATTAATAATAACAAGAGAATCAACTGAATCTGTAAAAAACGAACATTTAATTTCTTCTCTCAACCACAAATTAAATCAAATAATTTTCATATAAATCTTATCCAAAATTGAAATATCAATCCTAAAACGATGACGAAGTTTCAGCGCAAACTCGGAATTGTTTGAGCCGGCAACGTTTATATCGAAGCTGTCTGTGCCTTTTGTTAATTAGCACATTTTACCAGAAAAAAAATATACCGCTAGAAATTCCTGGTTTTCATCCGCAATAACGAACCAACACAATAAAACTCTGATCAGTATAATCATACAGTGGTAGTTAATGAACGAATATACAGCGACAACCTACCCCAAAACATGTTTTGAACTTCGTTTAAGACGACCATTTCCTAGCACGTGTGTAAAAAGAATGAAAGTTCCAGAGGGCAGCACCAGCAGCGTAACATATCAATTTCAAGTCCGAATACGTGGAATACGACTACCGCGGATTCCGTAGCATCCCCATGTTCAGCGATGCCGTCGCTGAAGGTCGTCGAGCGATCGAGGTTTTTGATAATTTTGAAATTTGGAATATTCGAAATTAAGATGGAATTATGCAGCAAAATTCAATGACAGTCTCATATATTTTGTAAAATACGTCTAAACTTAAACTACCTAGATGACAAAGCCAGCAATTGATGATTGAACTGTTAATTTTGCAGAGAATAGGCCTCTCTCTGACTCAGTCGTCAGGTTTGGATGGAGGAAGTTGAAGAAGCAGACGCTTCTTCGTTTGTTGTTAATTTGAAGGCTTAAAAAGAAAATTGAAAAGTAACAGCGATGGCAAATAACGAAATACAGTCATTGTTAGAGATGATGAGGTAAGCAACAACCCAGAACCGTCTAAATCTTGTCTACAATCAAAAAAGTTTAGCTAGAGGACTGTGCACCCAACTTTTGCAACTTCCCAAAAATTGTCTGCATATCAATTATGAGTGACATCTCGGGAATAAGAAAAGAGGCCTTATGCAGAAATAAAAATTTTTTTGTGATATAAAAGAGCAATAACGCCCATCTTTCGCCATAAAAATCCCGAGGCAAATTAGATGAATGTTTGATAAATATATGTAATGAATATTTTCAGCAAGTCGCCTCAGACTTCGAAGGGAATGGTGGAAAAGACAAAGAACATCAGACAAGGAGTCTGTCACATGATAAACAACTTTTGTACCGATATCGAAAAACGTAATTCAACGTTCAACTTGAAATTCTTACAATTTTAAACCGTTGATTAAGTTTGAAAAATTTGACATTTCTTCATTTTCAGTGACTGAAGACGCAGAAAGTTCAAAGTGCTGTCAAATGTCATTGGAATTTCTATCGCATTGCATTGAATACCTTCCACATGTATTTGTATTCGGGCCTCATATCAGCGATATGCCGAGCCTTTCACAGCAGAAACAAGCAGAACCACATCAAGAAGACATTATCTGTCAAAGTACGATCACAGTTAGATTTCTGGAACCATTTTCCGAATTCGAATTTTTAAATTTTCCACGTTAATCTGCGTTTATTAGATATGACAATGTGGACGTTATCGAGATTATTACGAATCCTGGCTGTAGAAGAATGTCGTAATCTGCACGATAGAGCTTTAAACATCGCCTGTGAACTCGTCAACCTTATAAAGGGAAAAGATCATTACAACTTTCATCTGATAATGATGGAAACTCTGGCCGCGATGTCCGGTATATATGACACTCCTTTTAGTCATTCGTTTTAAAAGTCTCCAAAGTCAATCAGTTGATTTTATGAAATATAATGTCAAATAATTATGTTTGCAGATTTAGTCAGTATCAATCAGAAGTTTTATAGCAATGATGATGATGATGAGAACTACACTGGAATTCTCAACAGATTCATTGTTTCATCAACACAATCACAGGTAAACTATGCACTGATTTGACATGGTTTTGAGAAGGTTTGACTAATCAGATCTAGTCGTTCAATCAATGTTTTTAAAGCTTTCGATGAAATTAGTGTGAGTTTTCTTTGTTATATTCGCATACGATATATGTTAAGCCAACCAGCATGTTTTACATGGATTTTTAGCTCAATAAGTAATACACGTAGTTATTTCATTATTATTATAAAGTAATTGATTTGCCTTGAATCCAATTGCCTTATTGATGATATTGTCTTACAGAATGTTGATATGGTGAATCAGAAAATAACAATTCGTGATGAAGAAATCTGCGAAAAATTACAAATTTCTGTTACGTAAGTGTTCCCCCTATTACCTTAAGTAAGAACGAGGAACGTAAATCTGTCTTTTAATTTCATGATTGAATTCTATTTCCAGTCAGTTACTGATTGAAACCATCGTGAGTGACTGTATATTCATACCTAATGTAAAAGCACTGTGGGGAAGTCTGTGTTTACAAATTGAATTAGGAGACATTCCATTGAAGAAAGTAAGTTTATATCTGTAACACTGAAGTAAAAAATGAAATTTGTACATTTGCCTAGCATTCATTGAGCGTTGGATCTATTTTCGTAACAGGTATCATTGCTTGCTCTTGATAAAGTTTGCCGGCATGGTGAGCTACCATCAGAAATTGTATTGGATTACTACATTGATTGCTTGTGCGCGTTGTTGGAAATGATTTCATCGGATGAAAAGCAAGAATTAAAACAAAGGTAAGTTTTACTGCAAAAAAATATATAGATATCACCTTACCTATTGCTTTAGAAAGCCGATGCAGAATGTATTCAATATACTTAAATATAGAAAGATCCCACATTTAGAAGAGACAAACAGGTCAAAATGTATATGGATTTTATAATTTTTTTATAACATAAATATTCCTGAAGATGACTATTTGGACATACCGGTAGTCGAAATGTTGAAAATAAATTATATACTAAAGGAAACTTTTTTGGACTTTTTGTCATTTCTAAGTCTGAGATTTTTCTGTACATGTATAATCAATACAACAAAGATTGTTTCATCAATGGTTATTCGATACTCTAGTGATGTTGAAGAGCTTGAAGAACGGTTATCAGGCTGTTTGATGCAGTTATTGTCAGCGCACAAGAAAACTATAGTTGGAAACCGGCTCACAGTCAGTCAAATAGTGAATTTAATGGATTCGATTGTGACATTACTGACTAAACGTCGGATCAATGAACTCTCAACCATTCTACAACAATCGCTCATTAACCTCGTCACAGATTTCTATAACATTTTACCGAAATCGAACCTGATCAGCGCATCTTTGGTTACGAAGAGAAAATTGCTCGTCGAAAATCTCATCGAGGAAATCGGTACAACTAGAAAATTACTGGTTAGTATATTCGTAAATAGATTTCATTTTCTATTGCCCCTAATACATCATTGATGTATTCATGACGAAAACTCTTTTCTTATTCTAGTTTATTTCTCCGCTAATAATCAGTGAAATCAAACTCGAATTGGATGAAATTCAAAATCAGTCGAGTAAAACTGAAACCAAAGCCGATGAAGCTGTGAAATCTATATCTCCGGATCACGGAGATGCGGAACCATTAGCCAAACGTCAAAAACTCGATATCGACACTCCCAGTCAAAAAGGGTAAAACAGTAACATATTTATTGAAAATATCACGTCCATATAGTTGGAAAATTGAATAAAGGGATATGTTTGATATTCAGGAGCGGTGATGTAAAAAGTACGGTTTTTGTGATGAATTTGCTTACAAAAAAATACGATGATCTGATGAGAGAAATTTCGACTGAAGAACCTGGAATTAAAGTAATACATTTCTCCTCGTAATGTACGACGATATTATCAATATGTTCTGTATGATATTAAGAAACGTGTTTTGTTATTTGTTGAATATTAGGATTGTTGTCGTGATGATGTTATTATCGAAGGAATTCAACTAGTTATCGATATTTGGGTTCAGTGTTGCAATGATTCAACGATTGAAAATTCGCTAATGAAAAATATGTAAGTTTTTTCCAGAATGATTACGATGCAAGAGTTGCTATAATATCTACTTATTTGTTGTCTTGTTGTTCTATGTTTAAGGCACCTGACTGGTTCAGAAGGAAAAGCGTTTTTCTGTCATTTAGTCGACATCAAAGTCCTTTGCGAATGTATTAAAAACTTGTTAAAACAGTTCGCCTCAGTAAGATACCCACTTCATGTTATTCCAGTCACATACACAAGTGTTGTCCAGATGTTGGGAGCAATCTTAACTCTTCAAGGTAAAATGCTATTTTCTCATAAGCAATGAACATTATGATACGGTATCCATCATAGATTTTCATTAATAATTTTACAGATTTGAAAATGCCTCCAAATGTATGCCAAACCATAACATGGATATTGACTTTACCCTGGTTGCCAGTAAGTATTGTAAAATGTCTGGATTTTGTGATTATGTTCATAATAATGTAATGTGATGAAATATTGATATTGCTTTAGACCGATATGACGTGGTTGGATCTGAAACCTTCCAACAGTAAAGAGATCGGTAAATTGGCCGGTAAACTCGCTGATAAACTGAACTCATCAACTCTATGTGAAATCATACACGTGTTGGCTATCATGCCGAAGGACTACAGCCCCCAATGGAGAGCTAAAGTGATGAAAATAGCTGGCGAAGACAGCGATGAGAATTTGAGAAGAGCCGTAATCGAACATTTTCCTCGGTTGTTGTATCATTACGGGCCGAACGGCAACCATCTCGTTTACGATATTCTCCAGTAAGAGCTTTGCGACTTCTATCCTAATCCAGTTTCGTACCAATTTCAATACCTTTCATTCCCCGTGTTAACTTTCAGCGGTATCTTAAAAATGAAGACCCTCAGTACAGCTGAACAAGAAATGTTGGCAAATATCTATGGAAAACTGGCTTGTGTCATCTCTAGGAAAGCTTTGTTGAAGAGGTACACATAATAGATTTTTCAATCTACCTGGTATTACCTATTTGATGGGTTATTTTTAATGATTGAATCATTTCAGTACCTCTCAGAGTCGACTCAGTACTCCGTGTTATGAAAATATGCCGATACAATGCTACTCTTGTGATGATATAATCGGTACGTTCAACTCTTCTCGGAATTAAAACTAATCCAACAAAATGTATGACAGGATATAGAAATTTTCTATTGATATTATCAGATGAAGAAGGTCACCAGAGGTCTCCACACTCCCGACCTAAAATCGTCGATCCAACGATGTTTTTACCATTTCTAAATCTGCTCACCAGTGAACAACCGATTGAAGTTAAAACTGGTAAATTTCAACTGCAACTTCAAACCAAAATCATCTACAATTTACCAGTAGTAGTTTCAGTTTAATTTGCTGTGACTGTTTTTATATTGTAGCACTTGTTAAAAGTTTCAAACGGTTGTTTGGTCATATCGGTGTACGAGCTAATAATCCGGCTACTGTAGATATGCTGAATAAATGTCTCACTGTTATCGAAGACCCCGATTACAACATTCGTGTTCTGTTCAGGTTTGCAAAACTTTGCTTGAAATCATATAAAAATCGTACTCTACTCAATTCACCTAACTAGGATAAACTGACTTGGTTTACAGTGAAGCAGTTCAGTATTTGATCTCAGACAGTAAAGGTGACACAACTACCGAAACGGATCAAGTTATCATCAGTAAATTGAAGGCTGCCTATGAACGCGGTCAGGACAGTTCAAACCTTCGCCTTCAAGAAACAATCCTCATCACACTTGGTCATATGGGAAGGTCAGTGCTGCATTTGATGTGGAAAAACTTTCCGTATGTTAGTCCATGATTGACTAAATTCCTAGAAATATTTTTATGTATTCCTCATAGAATTGCCGAAGGGTCTTTGTTGTTGGTTGCTGTGATAAGCTTGTTAGAAAGTCTTTTATCAGCTATGCCATTGATAAGCGCTGTAGCTTATGAACAAGTATGGATGATTATAACATTGGGGAATTTCTGAAAATAATCAACTTTTCATGGAATAGTCTTACTACTTATTCTTATATTTCCTCACTCAAGATTCAAGGTGTTTCGAAGAGTAAAGGTGTAAAGATGCAAGCCCTTTTCATGCAGTTTCGTCATCAAATCTGCAAAGTATGTCTATCTTTCATCATCGCTTTTCATCTCATTCTCGATGTCAGGCAGCAGGTCAACTGTTAAATTTCCAAAAAATCTCTATTTAGTTTCTGGGTGACGCCATGCATAGCAAACAGATGAACCATGCAGAATACTCAAAACCACCGCTTGAAATGCTGCAAGCAATTGTCAACGTGTTCGACTTTTCCGACATTAAGTCATTCCTTAAAAGTACGGAGAAATTTCTGCTACCTCACCTGGTCAGCAAGGCGACTCCGGCAGCCACCGCTATCATCAAGATTTTAGCGGATGAACTGAACCAGCGACGTAAGAAACTCCTGATCAGCAGCACGAAGCATATATTCTCGTATATCGTACGAACCTGCTCGGAAAAACAAGATCTCGAAAAAGCGTTGGGTTATTTACAGGTATGTCTAGTCCACCAAACTACAGTTAGACTACTATTAGTTTATTGAATATCGGTGATACGAATAGCAATTATGATAGTTAACGTTATATATTCCATTTCAATTACATTTACATAAGGTTAAATTTGGCGTGATAAATTATTTTGCTCTCTTACAGAATGAAACTGGATTAGAAATGGGAAGCCTACTTCGACTTGATTGTCAAAGAGTTCATAATGAGTTACTGATGTATCTATCAACTCATTATTCACAGGTATTGAGTTACCCAGGTAGGAACTCTGCCATAACTCATCTGCGGTTGATGATGTTAACTTCTCTGTATATTTCTGAACACAGGTTTTCCAAGCGTTAGCAATGCTGGCTTCAAATGACGATGCTTATGACGGCCCAAAAGACATTACTAAATCTTCTGATATGGTATTCTTTCATTATGCTTTTCGTAACTGAATCTATTGGATCTAAGCTTGCTGAGTTAATGTGTTTTATTTGCAGGCTAGATTCTTACAGCCAAGGCTACTGGGAATTCTTGCATCATTTGATTCCACTCTTCTTATGACGAGTGTACCACTTGAAGAGAAAAAATTGGTATGTTATGATTCCACTTGAAAGTTACTACTTCCGATCAACGTACAAGAAATTTGCACTGATTTCTCTTACTTGCAGGCTTTAGAAAGTTTGATATCTATCATGAAACTGATGGGACAAAAATATATAACAACTGTAAGAGTGAAAGTGATGACAACTTTGAGGTAAGTTATCATAAAGAGGCATTTTGATAAACCCAAATATCAAAATTTCAAAAATATAAAAATCACACTGGCAGAATTGGTCTGAGGTTTAAAGAAGCTGGATTCCCAGAAGTTTCATGCCGCGCTTGGAACTGTTTTGTTCACAGGTATGTAATATAGATCATTATTCACGCGTTTAGGATGTTATCTCGCCGGTATCGTGCTTTATTTCTATTTGCAGCGTTGAATTGATATCACTCGGTCCTATGTTGTCACAGATTGTCGTCACATTGCTTCCACTGCTTTATCAATTACCAAAACAAGTCGCCGAAATATTCACTTTTCTAACCGTTGAAAACAGGTAGAGTCTGTTGTTATAATAAACACAATAATTGCAGATTAATAAATGCAAATACTGGAATCGTATTGGTTTTTGTTTGCAGGAAGTCATTGGCTCAACATTTACACGAACTTTACTTCATGCCAGATCTACCTGAATTAACTGAAGTGAATTCTGTCCTTCGGAAATATCACGAAGCAGCTCAGAGGTAGGTATCCGAGTTTCTGAGGAGATGATGAATTCCTGTTAGTTTCTGCATTTAATTGCTTTTTTGTTGCTAATGTCTTTTTCAGAAAAGCCGATTTATCGACGAAAATCAGTAATTCGTTGAAAGGCATCACTCACGAAAGTCTCGACGTTCGTTTGTACGCCTTACAAAAACTCAAACAGCTTTTGCGAAGTCAACAGAAAGAATTACACGAATACATCATGGGTAAAGAAAGAACCGACCCGATCATATCTCAGATGGTTTCAGTTGTAAGTGTTCCGCACCTGATGAATGATCAGTGAGACTGTTGCTGATTTGAAGTATTTTGTCCTGAGAATTACTGATATGGTTTGTTTGGTGAAACATGTAACTGGGAGTCTAACGATTTACTCTTGAACATAAATTTTCTTTCATATTTCAATGAAAGTTTCCTTAAGAAAATCAACTTGTTTTTGATAGCATTTTTAACAGATTGGCAGCCCTAGATTTCAATTTCTATAATAGATTATTAAATTTTAGTTACTAAATGGTTGTCGAGAGACTGATATGAAAACTAAAGCATTATTTGGTGAATGTCTTGGTGAAATTGGAGGCATTGACCCTGGCAGGTGATTATACGAACTTTTCTACTTCTTTACAAACTGTATTACCAGTAAACACCTGCTAAATGTCTTTTCTCGTGTCTTCTATTTTGCAGACTGGATTTAAAGACTCATACATCACAAGATGATGCATTCCAGGCTAACGTGAATGATCGAAACTTTACAATTTACCTGATCAATGAACTAGCGCGAGCTTTTCTAGCAGCCGAGGATACTAGAACTCAGGTTATTGATACTTATTTTGATGAATGAATTATCTTCGTTACGATCAACTATTTACTGTGTATTGTATCATATCTGGTTTCAGGATTGTTCGGCATTCGCGATTCAAGAGATTATACAAATTTATGAAATAACCGATTGCGTGGATGGAAATCTCGCCGGTCGTAAACTTTGGAATTGTTTTCCAGGCCATATTCAAGAAATTCTTGCACCGTTGCTCAATTCAAGGTACCCTACAATGCATTAACTATTAGATCACTGGATTTTCTGATTCATCCTTAGACTAGCGGTAAATCATCTTGAATATATTCAGGTACATTCTCAATGCTAATGTAACCAGTAATTGGTCAAATATTACCAAACCAATTTACCACAGTAGAAAAGGTCAGAGCTTTAAAAGCTGGGTCTGTACATGGACTGGCTTCTTAATTTCAAAGGTAAAACTTCACTATATCTTATCATTATCATTCCGATGTTTGAATTCCTTCTAACATGTACTTAACGCTTTGTGATGATTCTCCTCGTTCAGGTCGTTCAGGAGAAGGCGTTGAAAGTTTTTCAAGCTTGTAGCGCGGTGATTAAACACAATATAAACATTGCTCTTTACTTGCTTCCACACATACTGCTGCAAGTGCTGCTCGATAGTAAAGATTGTACCGCGAATGAGGTACCAGTATTGTAATTTATTGCACAGGGGCTCGTATTTGAAGTTTGGGGGTGAATAATAGCTTAGTATCCCAGGTGCTTTGTTTCTATATATATATAGTACCTGGGATACTGGATGATCTAAGCTACAGTTCACTCCCAAACTTCAGATATGAGCTCCTGTGGTTTTCACACTCGTTCACAGTCGTTTTGTTTGTCATATTTTCTACTTTGTGAGCGCTTTCTTTTAGATTTGTTGCGAAATTCTCGAAGTTTTACGCCACGTTATGAAACAAGAAAGTCGCCAGATATCAGTGTCCGATTTCCGTCACATGGGTGCGCAGACGATATTCTCAGTTCTTGATCATCTGTTCAAATGGAAGCGACATCGTTTGGGATTGCTGTCGGCGAAATCATCTTCCATGATTTCCCGTGACATATCTCAAGGTCAGCAGTGAAAATATACCCCAAAATCGGATAATTTCATAGATTGTATCGATCGACTTTTAGTAAGTAATTCATGATTTATGAATTTCAGATGCTTCGTACATCAACGATGACAATTATCGAACTGTATGCGAATTCGTGGATAAAATTCCGCAAGATTTACTGGCGCACGCATCGTACAACTGTAAAGCCTACACAAGAGCAATCATGCATTTAGAACTGTTCATGAGAAATAACGACAGACAAAACCAACAAGAAAATTTAGATTTCTTACAGGTATAATTGAAATTGTCAGGGTGGCGCCTGACGTGTAAAACCTAGTAGACTCAGTGAATCAGAAGAATCAGAGAAAACTCAGAGAATGATAGATTTTTCTAAAAACCTGGAAATCTCAGGGAATTTGGTTATGCTAATTCCGCGCCTTGCTTTATGTGACTGATGAGAAATGAATAAATTGTAACATTTCAAACCACAATATTTCTCCATTCACTCAGGGCGGATTAGTGATGATAAGATTAATGACGTTGAATGAATATCACGATATTGTCTGTTGAACTAACAATTTTACATTCACTGTAATTTAGAAACTTTATGTTGCGATGGATGAACCCGATGGAGTGGCAGGTGTGGCGGCAATTCGTCAGGACAATCAGACTTTGGATGAACAAATCTTGCTTCATACGAGTATTGGTAGGAAGTGACGACTTGGTTTCATCCCTTACACTGAAATATATTCATTTACACTAATTCTTGGATCTATTTCCCTTTGCAGGACAATTACAAGATGCTACTGCCTGCTACGAACAAGCGATTAAACTACAACCAAATGATCTTTCATTACATCAAGGATTACTGAAATGTTTCATGGACCTCGGACAACTGAACAAAGCACTGACACATGCAACTGGTGTTATTTCTGAAAGGTATGTTTTCATACGTTATACCAATGTTGTTTCTCATCTCCTTCGAACGTATAAAGATAATGTGCATATTTTAGGCCTAAATGGTCGAACCGGGTGAATTCATACAGAGTGGAAGCTGCCTGGAAATTAGCAAAATGGGATGATCTGCAGAAGTTCACGGCTCAGGTAAATACACTGATTATGATCATGTAGAAACCCTGTATTACTGGGGCCAGTTGCTCAAAATTTGGGTAAGGATAACCGGTGGATAAATACCATTGTAACAATGAACTGTCAATTGTCTCTACATCAACTATCCACTGGTTAACTTCACGTAACTTATGAACAACTGGTCCCCGGTTTATACTGACACGTCTTATATTTGTTATCAGGAAACTGGTAACAGCAACTGGGGCGTTGGTCTTGGAAAAATTCTGCTCGCAGCTAAGAATAAGGTACGGGTATTTTTTACTACTGCATCTTATTCTGGTCATACCTGAACCTCTGGGACGTATTGAAAAGGGTTTTGATTTACTTTCTATTTTTCAGAAAGAGAATGATTTCTTTAAAGAATTAGAGGCCGTACGCCTGGAACAGATGGGTCCCTTATCGGCAGCGAGTATGGAAGCAGGATCTTATCAAAGAGGCTACGAACATATTGTGAGGTAGAAAGTAAAGTGTTTTATCATGTTTATCTCTACGACTCCTCGATTGCCATCTGGATAAATCACTTCTAAAACCATCCTCGTTTAGATTACATATACTGAATGAGATTGAACAAGGAGTGAAGACCCTGCTGAATATTGGATTGACGGATGAAGTGGAAAACACTATGAACATTGCTCAAATATTCAGTCACTGGGATTCACGATTGGCCCTGACTCAGGTAAACAACTCACAACTATAAGCATTAGATGAGTAAAAGACCAATGATATTGAAATCTGTTAAACTGACATTTCGGATAAAACACTTCTACTTGCGATATTCTGAGATAGCCTACGATATTCTGAGCTGGGTAGAAAGCATTCTATTCTTCAATACATTGGGGGGTATTCACTTCATAGACTGCGTCAGATTGATTTCGGTTTAGAGGCTAGTTTGCTTTATTCCTCATATTGAGACTATTTCTATTTCAGTCGTCATTCCGAACTCAGGATCCGATTCTGAACGTTCGTGCAATTCTGATAACTCTCGCCAATGAAGAATCGAATGATAATTTAGAGAAGAGTCTCGGTCAAATCTGGCTCCAGAAAGCTCGAGTTGCTCGCAAGTAAGTTGCCCTGTCCGGGTACTGTCTGTATTGGTCTTTGAAACAGGAAGTTTTATATTCAAATATCGATATCATTCTTATAGAGCTGATCATGTACAGACTGCATACAGTTCGTTGCTTAGTGCCAGTGATTTCGGATTAGCTGAATTTTGGGTTGAAAAGGCTAAATGGTTCTATCACAAGGTAAGAATTTCATCAAAAGCCTCCAACCTACCATACCTGAACTGATTGATTATATTCAGTGTTTTATTTTTTTGTGCGCAGGGTGACCCCGACCAGGCAAAAGCTGTACTCGAAAAGGGCGTAGCCAAACATTATTCAGACTGGAAGAAATTTCAGACTATCGATGAGAATGATGAAAATGTGTTAGAGGAAAGATTGCGCTATGCGAAGGTTTGTTATGAATACATGAAGCGCTGATGAACGATCCCACAAGCGAGGATATCTTAATATGAGTTATAGATTAATCTCTAAACAGTCGGAGCGGTTGTAACTATAAAGAGAAGTGACAATGAAATGCACTCACCAGGATCGGACCTGAAATAGAAAGCAAACATACAGACCAGTAGACCACTAGGCCAGTGGTTATACAGCTTGTCCGTATGCGGGATTGTTCATTATTTTCAACACTGAGAATGAATACATCAGTTTTCTTTCGCTACTGCATAAAAACGAGTATTTATGATAATTCGTTGATGTTTTCAGGCTCTGTTGTTGATTGGTCGATACAGCGATGAAACGGCAAGCGTTGAAACGAACAAGATCGTGCGTCAGTTTCGAGATGTAATCGACGTGAATCCCGATTGGGAAGGCGGCTATTTCTATCTCGCTAAATACTACGATAAAGTGATGACTAACATGTGCGATACAGCTGAATCAAGATCTGGCCAGAAGGGGTATGAATAGATTCAAAAGTTTTTACATGGAGATATCTTATTTTAGTCAGTGCCCACCATCCCCTTGTTAGCATGATAGAGCCTGCAATTCTTGATGGATTTCCCCGAAACTTGGTGTGAGGATTGGAGCAGGTAAGAAAATAGACATCAATTCTGTTATTTCAGGTATTTGTCGAACAGCTGTAGTGGATTTCTTATGCACATCGTGCAGAACTTCGGTAAATCTCTGCAATGCGGTAATCAGTATATCTATCAGTCGATGCCTAGAATGTTAACACTGTGGTTAGATTACGGGGCACAAGTAGCCGAAGAACAGAAAATGAAGAAATCATCAAATCAAGCAAATCTCAGTCAACACAATCATATGACGGCTTTATCATCACTCAATAAGGTATAAAGTACAGGGATCTTATTCTCACTCATTTTGAACCAATATGTGAGAATTATCATTTCTGAATGTTTCTTGCAGTTGATCGAAGATTTTCGAGTGAAGATTCAACCGTATCAATTCCTGACCGCTCTACCTCAATTGATCTCACGTATCTGTCACGCTCAGCCGGAGGTTTTTAATCGATTAATGGTAGTAATCATCCCGAATGCTCCTAATCTTACTCCACCCTTGAATTCATTAATCGATATCTTATGGCTTTGTAATAATTTCAGAGCATAATCAGTACAGTCCTCGGTACTTACCCACAACAATCAATGTGGCTTATGATGGCAGTTTCGAAGGTTAGAATATTCTGTGTTACTTATTGCTACGTGATTAAATAATCCATTTGAAGAAAGGTTTTATAATTTCGGTGGTATTTCTATTTCAGTCATCAGTAACAGTACGAGTGAAACGCTGTATTGAAATATTCAGCAGGGCAAAGTGAGTAAAGTACTAGTATTTTTCATATTATATTTCGTGATATGTATAATGAATGTATCATTTATTTTCAGACAAGCAAATCCAGATTTGGTCAAGTTCCTCGCAGTAAGTACTGTTGGCAACGTGAGGGATTATCTCATTTGAATTCAGTGATATCATCCTGTCAATCATTTCGTTCTAGGATGCTACAAAACTTGTCGATCGTTTGCTTGAACTTTGCAACAAACCGGTTGAGAAAAACGTAACAACGTTGAGTATTTCGCAACATTTCAAAAGCTTAAAACGCTTAGTTGATGACAAGTGAGTTGTTTTAGTTCATTCTTTCCTGGTCTATCGGTGCTTAACGTAGCTGGAATTTGAACTATTAAGTAAAGAAAACTTGTTCTTTTCATTGAATGTAGGAATTTCAGCTCAATTATGCTACCACTACAGTCAACACTAACTCCGAGTCTACCAATAACTCCCGGCTGCCACGCTGATCACAATCCGTTCCCTGGACAGCAAGTTTACCTCAGTGGTTTTGAAGACGCTGTACGCGACATGTCGATAAGAAGAATGAAATCTAACGAGTAAACTAACTAGTTTTAATGACTTAAATATTCGGACAAATTTTCAGGTTGATATTTTACATTCTCTGCAAAAACCGAAGAAGATAACAATGCGAGGTAGTGATGGTAAACCGTATATAATGATGTGTAAACCTAAAGATGATTTGAGGAAAGATTGTCGTCTGATGGAATTCAACGGCATCGTCAATAAATGTCTCCGTAAAGATCCCGAATCTCGCAAACGCAATCTTCACATTAGAACTTATGTAAGTGGAGAAAATTCTGCGAGATGATATTTTCTTGAGTTTGAAATTTTGATTGTATTTCTTGTTGATGTGATGATAGGCGGTTATTCCTCTGAATGAGGAATGTGGACTATTAGAATGGGTTCCGCACACTCACGGCTTCAGACACATTTTGACTAAGAGTTACAAAGAGAGAGGCAATTTTATGACACCGAGAGAAGTATTTGCCGTCAAACCAACATTACAAATGAGTACTGAGTGAGTATGAATGAGTATTGGGTATAGCTTATATTCAATAGTCTTCAATATATATTTGTCTGATGTTCTCCCTTTATGAATTTAGATCAAAGTTGCACATTTACAAATCAAAGTTATTACCGCGACATCCGCCGGTGTTTAGCGAATGGTTCCTACAAACCTTTCCCGATCCAACATCGTGGCAAGTTTATCTTTCTTAGATTTTACTCATTTAATCGATGCTTTTCTATCGTAATTGACGAAAGTTTTGTGATCTATTGTAGGTATATGGCCAGATTGTCGTATGCTCGAACGGCAGCTGTTATGAGCATGGTCGGTTATATTCTTGGTTTGGGAGATCGTCACGGTGAAAACATTCTGTTTGACTCTACAACCGGTGACTGTGTCCACGTCGACTTTAACTGCTTATTCAATAAGGTAAATCCCTCATTTCATTTCTAAAGCTTAATTTACATATTTTTGCGCTAATGCATATGCAAATGTTTGATAGGGCGAAGGATTTGATTGGCCAGAACTCGTACCATTCCGACTGACTCACAATATGGTCGATGCCCTCGGTCCAACTGGTTACGAAGGAATATTTCGTACAGCTTGTGAAGTAACTATGAGACTTATGAGGAATGAAAAAGACCCTCTCATGAGGTAAGGAGTTATGGGCGTCCCCAGCTTGTCCAATCTCTCTCTAAAAGGGCCAAATCCACTAGATTCTTCGACACACTGCAGTAAAAAGATTATAAGGGCACTATGACCCTTTAGGGGGGCATTAGTACCCCTAGACCTGCCCATTGGGAATATACCAATCATTGCCTTTTGAGAAACTTGGAACGTTAAAAACAATTTCATATTTCCTATTTAAGCGTGCTGAAAACATTTATCTACGATCCACTTGTCGAATGGAGTAAACCGGTGAAGAGCAGAAATGAACAATCAGCAGTGACTCGTGGTGGAAAGGTCGTCAGAGCTAATGAATTCGGAGAGATCAAGAATGAAATGGTTCGTGAAGATTTCAAGTATTTTCTCAATATTAAGGCTCATCTAAAGGCTCATCTCAGTTTTAAATGATGGATTATTTGTAGGCTCAGTCTAATGTTCAGAATATAGAACATCGATTGAATGGCATCACGAAGAATAACACAGTACGAAGAGGTTTACCTCTATCAATCGAGGGTCAAGTGAACTACTTGATTCAGGTAATTATCATCACAGTTAGAATTTCACCATCAACCTCTGATATACTGCCTCCTGGTTAACAATTACCCTTGCCTGATGCCAGGTTCCTTCTGTAAATGAAAGACCAGTATTTTGTCTTGGAATAGTCAAAATCAACACCCACTCTCTAGACTGCCAAAATCCTGAATCACTGATATGGGCTGCGTATCGGGGGTTGACTGTAGTTGTTTTTAGGCAGCATGATTGGGGTTTGACTGTAAATCAAACTCTTTTCATTATTTCACTCGAACAGGAAGCAATCAGCGAGGCAAATCTATGCAAAATGTACATCGGTTGGTCAGCGTACATGTGATGACAGTTTGGAAAATAAATCTGCTCAACTTAACAGATGAAAATACTGCATTTACTTATACAGCCTTAAAATATCACTAAAACATTATATTTTGTAGCGATAAATTTGTTTATGGGTTATTTTTGCATTTATGTAATAAAATGACAGATTTTTCATAAACAAATATGTAAATATGTTCAGATTGCAAAGGAATATTACGATAGCCTGAATGGGAACGAAATCCAAGAATCCACTCGACGAGAACTAAACATCGTTTACGTTATTAAAAACATTTTGTTTATTATAAGTACATGTATATATTGTATAACAATTTTCACAAAAATCACAAACTGATTTGTCGACGACGATACCCATATTCGAGTGCATATCGAGGCAGGAAATGTGTGAATAGGAAAGGAATTACGGTTACATCGAGATATTCATAATCGCAACAAAAAGGAATTTCTTCACGTAGGAATGCGCAATAAAAACATCCATTTTAAGATACATTGATTAAAAATAATTTCTACACATTAGATGATGAACGTCAGACTTGATCATTATGCTGCGGCCCATTTCTATGGAAAACAAACGAGAAGTGAAGAATGCTTGCATTAATTACACGAATGAGATCAGCAGTAAATCTATATCAAATACCGGTATCCTAAAACTCATTTATTTCGACGTATTGATTTAATGCATTCAACTCCCAAACTACAAGAGATGCACGATTGATTTAAAAACGCGTATAAAAAGATATTCATTTTGCTGTAATGCCTCAATATTATTATGACTGAGCAACGACATATTATAATTCATTAATACATTAATAAACACATACATTTTCTTATACCATACGAATGGTAACAGACTATTACCGCATGTTCATGTATAGGTACATGAAAACAGTAATTTTTTCATCATAAGGTCGATGTGACCTTTATAACATAATTACACGTATTACGATGATTAGGTGATGTATAATTATTATTGGATCAATTTTATCTGTGTTGTTTGCACAAGCATGTTGAGTCTGGTATCGATAAACACTATATCATCGTTTTCAAGCAATACTGAGTGTATTACCGATATATATATATATATATATATATATATATATATACACCGTACGTAAGGCATAAACAAAACACTTCAAAACTTCAGCAAATAAATAAATCCCAGCATGACAACCATGGATTCACTCATATATATTATCTACTATCAGTTAAGTAGAGAGCACAGAATGAATGAAAAAGCCCAGTAATTACTTTAAACAGATCCCATCTTAGACCTAGCTGTCATAAATATGATTAGATAATACATTATATCAGATGGTAAAATACCCTGCCACACAGACGCTCGTCGTACAATGATCAGCGGTGTTGAGCAAGTGACTAGTCCTCTAAAAACGACGATCTCGTCGCCAACGTTCCGAGATCTTCATTCAATCTCTTAAAACCCTCTTCGTCGTTGAATTCGCTGTTATCGAGGAAATGTGTAATCGGCGACGTACCCAGTAGGTGTTTACTGATAGCTGGCATCTGCGCCATAAACGGATAAGACGAACTTATCAGTTCCGCTTGCGTTTTCACCAGCGATAATGACAAGTCGCCGTTATCCAGCGAGCTTCCGCTGAAGAACAGGTTTTTATGTTTGTCCGGATTTTTGTACGGCGTATTCGAACTCATGCACTCAATTTTTCGTTTCATACACAATAGTTCTTCGACGAGCAAGCATTGCATGAAATACTCGGCCGGCGACCCGCCCTGTTGTATCTTAGCCGGTTCCAACCAGCGCAGATACAACTGCGACCAAAACTGCATCAGAGCGCTTTCCACCTGCGGTTTGATCACTCCCGTTTTAAAACTCTTCCCTTCGTACGCGTAAATTCCGTTCAATTTTTTCGCGTAGTTTTTCTGATTTTTTATGGAATGGCGAGTCGGTTTCATCGCGCTTTTTAAATCCTCCAGTAAATCTTTATCCGTACGCGCTATAAATAGCGGATTGCGCAATAACGCCTGGTTATCTACGCTCAACTGCACGCCCCAGTCCCAAACCTGAGGCAGTTTCTTATCAGTTTTCTGCATTTTCTCGAAGTCCTTTTGTTGTATGTACGTCCAACTGTTGTCGAACAGGAATGTATGAAACAGACCGCTGTTTGCCGAATCCCAGAGAATCGTTAGGTATGTTTCAGAGAATTCGAATAACAACGGAAACTGCTGTAACAACTGCCACATACAGTCGAGAAACAGCAGAAATACAGGGGACTGCAAGAAAAATATTGACATCAGTTTCAATAGATATTAGATCGTTCTTTGACACTGAATAGGTACCAGCAATCACCAGATGGTGCAATTATCTGAACAATGAAATTTGACGCGGATTTACTGGTCTATTAACAAACTAGTTATCAAATATAAGATTGACTTTTTAACTCGTCGTACAGCGTAGATATCACTGATAATTGATTTCCTAGTTAGAAAAATTGATTCAAATTGAAGTGCTGTAACCCAGTATCGGGTAAATACATAATCCTCACTCGCCACAGTAACTGTGCCGGTACCTTGCTCATATTAATTTTCGACTCACCTCTTCCGAGTCTTTCTCGGGAGTATTAATTAAGCCTAAACGACTGGCGAACTTATGTCCAGCTGCGACCCATTCACGTTGTACGAGGTTCTCGAAACCCTCGATCGTCCGGAAATACGGATCGATTAAAACCTGCGTTAAACTCGATACAACGCAACAATAATCACGACTGTTATATTCTAAATAGACCCAAAAAAAACAGCACTTTTAGTTGATGAAAAAATTCCAATATACAAAGTAATGAGCCATTTCCAAAACGGATTTTCAAAAAGCAGCATAAACGATAAGAAGGTTACTTTGTGATGCCTGTTGTAACTAGATTTCTAAGAATATATTCAGTGAGCAGTTGATTGGGGAAACCTAGGTTGGAATTCACTTTGAAATCCGAGATTTCAAAAAAATAATGTCTGACTCAATGATAGGGCATTTAAATCATGTTGTATATGATTGATTTCAGGCTGGTCAGGATGCTGCGCAATCAAATGTGATCACTGCAAATCCATTTCAAAAATGGCTCATAGCAAAATGTGAAAATACTTTATTAGTACTTATTTCGTAATTGTATTTTTTCTATAACCGAATTCAAGACAGTTTCACTTTACTATGGAAAAGATAATTTTTGTTCTTTCAAATGTTCAGAAATTTCAACAGTTGTCAATGATCTAACTCTTAGAATATACCTGATATTATAACAGTCCTAGCCTTATCACAAATCTTATGAACGCATCGTGCAGCAACTTCTAGTGAATGAGCAACATATTGTAACCATCGACTATCCTCTAACAGCGACCCCCACTGTCGATCGGTCGTCCAATATTCCTTCACCGTTACTATACAAAACAAGAAATCAGTTTCAAAATCATAATGAGCGACGAGTTTGAACAGAGATGATTTAAATGTTGGATAGATTGTCAAAAGGCAATTATCGAAATATCACACCAACCGAAACTACAATTATTGATGAAATATCATCACTGGTCAAACATCTATAAAAATATTGATCACTGATCACTGATGATTACCTGGAGCACACATTTCTCTCAACTTGTCGTAACTTCGTTTGAGCTCTTTGGGCGTCGGGAAAGATTTACCCAAATCCTCGAGAAAAGGACCGTCTTTATGAGGAGCAGTGCGATTTACAGCTGATATCAAACTATAAATAGACGGATCAAAAACCAGTCATTTAATGTTATATGTATCTGACAAGTTTCGAAATGTATTTATCCCATTTTAGTCCATATTAAAATGAGTATACTGTATAATACTGTATGGTCATATATCTGTTAGCCCAATTAAATAGTGCAGTATATAGGAAGCCAAATCATTCACTTCATACAAAGAATACAAGCGAAGAACTTAAGAGCAAAACACTTAACACCAGGGCCAGTTTTATAGACTGATAATAACTTAAACACTGGGTCTAACTCAATTCCGCATTACCAATCTATAAAACCGGACCCTGCATCAATTTATCAGGGGATACCACTAAATCAAAGATCGAAAACTTGCAGCAAGTCTAAATATACCGGTATTAGTAAGATTTATAAGACACACCGATAAATTCATATCACCAGCGTGATGTACAATTCATTATACGTGAATTAAATAAAAGAAGCTTTAACATTCCTGTTGAAATCTAGAAAACATTCCGTTAAGAGATATCGGGATATTTGGTAATCTAGTAAATATCGGTGGCACAAACTACCGTAGATATATAGACACGATCAACTTACATATCTCGTCTGTGAAACCATGCAAGAAAATAAATTACAGTCAGCAAGATTTACACATGAATAAATGAACAGACGATCATTTTGTTTTCGATACAAATAATGCTTCAAATATTCTAAAAACTACCCATAACCAACAAAACAGTGAATACAAAACATACATGTATAAACATAGACGTTTTAGAGATAACTTACTCTTTGGCAACATCTTGTTCAGGTGAATCTGGTCTAACATAAGCCATACGTACAAGAGATGAGCCTTTAGAATATGTAAAACTCCACATCTACAAATACAATAATGAGAGTGAGGGAGCTGTTTAACCCTTTCAGTGCTGACTAATTAATACCCTATAGTGCTAGAGAAAATTTGAAAATTCTAAAAAATTCCACCCTAGTGTGTTGAACAATGGGAATACCACTATAGTGCGTCTACACCGCAGTGCGGTGTATCGTTAGTTACTAGTATTTCACTATGTTTGACACTTGCTGCCATTTTTCAATAGAGATAATTACAAATTACTAATTACATCAATACACCGCAGTGCGGTGTACTAGCAAAATCCATCACTGATTTATACACCGCACTGCGGTGTAGACGCACTGAAAGGGTTAAACCTGAGGTCAAATCAGTCAATATGAAAACTGGTAGTACTTTGAAAGTTAACTCGATTTCACTGAAAATATTCATTTATCCGATGAAGCTACTGGGCAGTAGTAACGAAAGCTTGTATAATCAAGTTAACCTAGAAAGAATACTACCTGTCTACGAACACAGTTACAGGAATTGGTTTTTGTTTCGAGTTTTATGTAATTATACTAACAGGAACTCGTTGTTCCACGAAATGACCGGATCTACGTTTCACCTCGGCGTTTATAAGACTACGCGGTAATACGAACGCTTCCGGCATATTCTGAGACAGTTGACATTGATAATTCAAACGATCAGCTCTCCAGCACCTAGCGCGTTGACGTAGCACCTCCATCTCGAAATCTTTAGTCACCTGGTACGACGGCCTTTCAACTTTTATCAAGCGAGAAAAAACTGGTTATTCAGTTATTGAAATCTTGAATTGAATGTAAGATGAAGCAAAATATATAACATACCTTGTGGCGGGCCTGGTGGTTTGTAGGAAAATGCAAAGAAGTGGTCAGGTCTACTGGGAAAAGCATGATGTAGAATAGCATGCAGCACCTGGAAAACAATTAAATTCAAGCTGCAATTTTTCCAACGGTTACTCAGATTTAAAAGGTTAGGACTTACATTCCTGGCTTCATCTTTTGCAGTCGACTTGAATTGGAATGAAAACTTGCGGAAATCCTAAAATTCAGAAATTCATTAAAACAATTATCTCAAATTAAGGATTTGAGGTCGAAGAATAGCTGGAAATTTAATTCACCTTGCAAACTATTTCGATCTTTTTTATCTTGTCGGTAAGCACAACTCCGGGGACCATTTTTTTACGCTTGCCTTTCGAAACTGCAAAAAAATAATTGAATGCCATTTATCGAAAATTTATTCCAGTAAGTCTTAAAAAATATAGCAAGGTCCTCCTTACCTTGATAAACACCACTGATTCCAGCCAGAGGAAATTCATTATCACCCAGAATTAAACTGTTTGCTTTTGGTTTTTCCTGAAGAATAAGGTCAGTTTTTCAGATTGCAAATGAATCGAACCATCTTTTAAAATTCGATTTCAGAAGCTCTGATGATCGAGTTCTTACTTGGAAGCCATTTTGAGTTTCATGCGATTGTTCCTCGATGAACGAAGCTTTGAATAAAGTACAATACAGACTACCGCTGATATCGCTGATATCCTGACCCCTGGGGCTACCCTTTAACAACGGGTAAAGCTGCATGACTTTGTGAGCTCGCCCGATGATAACATCGCCTGAAAAAAATATCAAGTCATAAATATTAGGGGTTTAACTCCTCAAAATACGGGGTCCCTGCAGATGATTCTATCCCGATTTCCCTGATGCAGAACTCAAATTGCGAAATTCAGATTTCTACAGCAAAATCAATTGGTCAAGTAACCAAATCCAGCTGTAGGCCTAACTGATTGATTAGATTGATTTACCAGGAAGCAATGACGGTTCTAGTAGTTCCTAAAAATAGAAAAATATGCGATTCTTAATTAACGGCAATCATTAGAATCAGCGGTATTAATACGCAAAGGGAATTAGGGTTTATGGGTCAGATATCAGACTTAGGGCCTAATTGTTAACAAATGGAACGAAGTTAGCAAATTCATTAATTAGCACCTGAGCAAATATTTCTGAGGAATCAAGGACGCTGAATACAGATGCTGCAGAGTGTATCGACGATTCCTTCGGTGCAATAGTTAAGGTAGGAAGACGGAGTGGTCAAATTGAATACACCCCAACAGCAGGGTAGAATGTGTTTCAAGTATAGATTTCTCACGAAGTACAAATCATAAAAGTTGAATTGAATAGAATCACGAATACGAATCAAACCTACCCCATCACGATCAATGTATGACTTAAACGTAGGATCCATAACAATGCAATGAATACGGAATTCTCACACAACAACAAGTGTCATTTTGAGTGGGGTCTGTCTGCAGAGTGCGCAGGGGGCCGCTGCGGCCCCCTGCGCTCAATGGGTGCGCAGGGGGCCGGGTATTGTAAAGTGAGAACTGGTATATGATGCTAGACGAAACGATGATTTTTTAGCAATAATGCAGAAATTTTTTTTAACTCACTTTTTTAAATAGAAAAACAATTAAGCTGATTTAATTTTGATTTTTGAGCTAGAACCTTTATATATGCTTAATCATGTAATTCAAAATCGTAGATATAGGATTGATATTGTTACTATGAAAATTAAGGTCAATCGCGCCGGGGGCCGTCCTCTACGTACATAACTCGGTTTTTTAAACTCCTGAATTTCCCATTCACCATGTCGTCGTTTTTCAACAGCAAAAAATAGTCGTCCAAAATAAGATGAAAGCTGAGAAAATGCGAGTTTCACTGTTCATTTATTTATTTGACATACATATTCGATTGACACTTAAACATCATAAGTATCAGAGGCGGCTCGATAATTGGTAATAGCAAAATAACGATAATACATACACATCACTGACTTAAATATTCATACATGTAAATTGAAGCTTACGTATCTTGTTGTACTGGATTTTATAGATCGCTTGATTTTATAGATCGCAGACTTAATAAAATATTTATACACATGGATATTATAGATCGCTTGATTTCTAATCTCGATATCTTTAATTTGTATCATAATACTTTCGATAATTGGCGATAACATGATAATGATAATACATACATTTCTCTGACTTAATAAAATATTTAGCACCTATCTAGCAGAAGACAAGTAAAACTATTTACACTATTAAAACGCGGCCCCCTGCGCACCTATCTAGCAGAAGACAAGTAAAACTTAGTAAAACTATTAAACCGCGGCCCCTTGCGCACATATCCAGCAGTAGACAAGTAAAACTATGGTAAAACTATTAAACCGCGGCCCCCTGCGCACCTATCCAGCAGAAGACAAGTAAAACTATTTACACTATTAAACCGCGGCCCCCTGCGCGCTTATCCAGCAGCAGACAAGTAAAACTATTTACACTATTAAACCGCGGCCCCCTGCGCGCTTATCCAGCAGCAGACAAGTAAAACTATTTACACTATTAAACCGCGGCCCCCTGCGCGCTTATCCAGCAGCAGACAAGTAAAACTATTTACACTATTAAACCGCGGCCCCCTGCGCACCTATCCAGCAGAAGACAAGTAAAACTATTTACACTATTAAACCGCGGCCCCGTGCGCACCTATCCAGCAGAAGACAAGTAAAACTATTTACACTATTAAACCGCGGCCCCCTGCGCACCTATCCAGCAGCAGACAAGTAAAACTATTTACACTATTAAACCGCGGCCCCCTGCGCGCTTATCCAGCAGCAGACAAGTAAAACTATTTACACTATTAAACCGCGGCCCCCTGCGCACCTATCCAGCAGAAGACAAGTAAAACTATATACACTATTAAAACGTGGCCCCGTGCGCACCTATCCAGTAGAAGACAAGTAAAACTTAGTAAAACTATTAGTTCAGAATCAAATAGAAATATAGCGGCCCCCTGCGCACCTATCTAGCAGAAGACAAGTAAAACTATTTACACTATTAAAATGCGGCCCCCTGCGCACTTATCCAGCAGCAGACAAGTAAAACTATTTACACTATTAAAACGCGGCCCCCTACGCACCTATCCAGCAGAAGACAAGTAAAACTATTAAAACTTTTAAAACGCGGCCCCCTGCGCACCTATCCAGCAGAAGACAAGTAAAACTATTAAAACTTTTAAAACGCGGCCCCCTGCGCACCTATCCAGCAGAAGACAAGTAAAACTATTTACACTATTAAACCACGGCCCCGTGCGCACCTATCCAGCAGAAGACAAGTAAAACTATTTCCACTATTAAACCGCGGCCCCCTGCGCACCTATCCAGCAGCAGACAAGTAAAACTATTTACACTATTAAACCGCGGCCCCCTGCGCGCTTATCCAGCAGCAGACAAGTAAAACTATTTACACTATTAAACCGCGGCCCCCTGCGCACCTATCCAGCAGAAGACAAGTAAAACTATATACACTATTAAAACGTGGCCCCGTGCGCACCTATCCAGTAGAAGACAAGTAAAACTTAGTAAAACTATTAGTTCAGAATCAAATAGAAATATAGCGGCCCCCTGCGCACCTATCTAGCAGAAGACAAGTAAAACTATTTACACTATTAAAATGCGGCCCTCTGCGCACTTATCCAGCAGCAGACAAGTAAAACTATTTACACTATTAAAACGCGGCCCCTGCGCACCTATCCAGCAGAAGACAAGTAAAACTATTAAAACTTTTAAAACGCGGCCCACTGCGCACCTATCCAGCAGAAGACAAGTAAAACTATTAAAACTTTTAAAACGCGGCCCCCTGCGCACCTATCCAGCAGAAGACAAGTAAAACTATTAAAACTTTTAAAACGCGGCCCCCTGCGCACCCATCCAGCAGAAGACAAGTAAAACTATTAAAACTTTTAAAACGCGGCCCCCTGCGCGCCTCTCCATGCAGCAGCAGCAGCAGCAGCAGCAGCAGCAGCAGCAGCAGCAGATAGATAAAAATTCACGCGGCCCCCTGCGCCCCTCCTCAGCAGCAGCAGCAGATAGATAAAAATTCGTAGATTCGGCGGAGTATTTTGATAAATAATATATACTCTGTATACTGTTCTTAGTGTACCATTTTATGCGCATCTCGATGGTAAAATCGTAAACTGGTTGATGGTGGTTATGCATTTGATTAATTGGTAGAAGTAGGAGTAGTTTCATATCGCATACTACTATGTATATGTATTGCCGTTTCGTAAATAATATCGTGTGGTTTTCACTTTATTAAAGCGGCCCCCTGCGCGCGGCCTCCTGCGCACGGCCCCGTGCGCACTCTGCAGTTTGATATGACTCGTCATTTTTAGAAATTAGGTGGATCCCATTTACGGTGCGGACAACCAGCCGGACCTTCGATTTGAATCCAGTCCAGAGTCCGCATTTTATGATTATCCCGTCTGGGCTGTAGTTTATTTATCACCAAGACAACCAGGTATATGTTCTATATGGACGTACTACTGACACTTTTCGTGATAAGGCTTGTAATTTGTGAGTTAACGTAGCTTTAATCGCATCCTTAAGGAAACAGGGTACGTGCTTTATCACTGGAATATCTGAAATCTTACGAATTTTGGTACTAACTTGAGCAGTAGAGAGGAGAGAGAGAAGGAAAAGTTGGAGTTGGTTGAAAAATTTGAGAGGGTAGTCTGTTAGAATAACGCCCAGTTCTACTCACAAAACGGTAACATGATGATGGTAGCGGCTGGACAGCGACCTAAAAGATGTCGCGAAGTTACAGGACCCAGTCCAAATTCAGTTGCTATAGTAAGTATGAATATAGAATGAACTTGAATAGAATATTCGCGAAATCAAACTTTTTATGCCGCGGATGATTTAAATAATGAAAATTACGTCGATTCTTATTTCCAGAAAGCAAAACCCACAAACAAATATCCGCCTGAGAAATTGATCCTCGATCGAAGACATCAAGAAGAAATGCGCGAAAAAGTGATGAAACAAAGTCAATATCAACAGATGTGCGATTTACGGAATGATTGGGAACGGACGACAGACAGACGAATTCAATCAAATACCGTCAGGCGTAGAATTAATGATTTATTAAAAGCTGAAGAATGGAGCATCGAGGACCGCAGGGAAAGGTAAAATTATTGCTTACACCCTAATGTGAACCCTAGTCGTACCCAAACTAGCCTTATTTGTACCCTTCCCTTAGATCCCAGACCCAATCCTGTACCCTTAACCAACCCCGAATCCAAAACCTACCCTTCCTATAGGCCCTACTACAGGACGGCCACTGACTGGGAAAATTAAGGGAATCGGATTCATAAATTAGGGAAATTGTTACATTTTAAACTTAGAGATTTCTCAGATTCACTCAGGAAATTTTCTGTTATAAGAAAAAAAAATCAGGGAAAATTAGATCCTACCTGTTACCGAATCCAATCCCTATATCTATCACTACGTATGCAACTAGGTTTGTTAAGCTGTGAGCCCTATTTAAGAAATGAAATGCATTTTTTGAAAATCTTTGAGTCTCTCAAATTTACCTTTCTGAAATGATTGTAGATTGCGTGAAATGTTGGCGGCCGAGGAGCAGCAATACGTAGAAGAAATGGAAGCTAAAGAAGAGACGGTTCTGGAACGACAAGCTCGAATGAGAGACCGCGCGAAACAGCTGAAAGACAAACGCGAAACGGAAAGATTGAAATACGTCGAAGACAAATGCGACCAGCTATTCAGGTAAATAAATCATAGACATCGATCGATGCTACAGGGCTAGAGAATAACTTTCAACTAACTACTTCACCACCATGAACCGTGGATCGATGAGACCTCGGTCTGCTGGGAGTTTGTTAAAGTTAACAATCATAATCCATACAGTGGTTGCAATGTAGTTTTGATTGTCTCTCCATCAACTCTCCACTGGTACACTCAAAACACAACTGGCTTCAGCGCGTGAAAGATCGGTGCATTTTCACCTCTTTAAATTCTTGAAAATAGTTTGGATTGAGATTCTCTGATAAAAAGTAAAAATTCTTTGTTTCGCTTTTAGAAATCAGTGCGAAGAACTACGTTCCACATTATCGCGACGTCATCAAGATGAAGTTTGCGCCGAGCGAATGGAACAGTTGAAAATCAGAGATGCCATACAGGACGATCTGAGAAAAGAGGAGGATATGTTCGCTCGTTTGTGGTACGAGGACATGCAAGCCAAGGCTCAACGAGAAGAGAAAGAGGCTGAAAAACAAATGGCTCGAAATCAAGAATGTTTACAGGTTCTGCAGGTTCAGCGAGCGGCGTTAGCCGCGAAGAAAGAGGAGGAAAAGAAACTCAAAGAAGAAGAGGCTGAATTATTGGTGCGCGTGTAAAGATTACCGACGAATATCTGACGTTTCATGTTTCGGCGAATTTTCAATTATTTGTTCGTTATTTCAGAAAGAACAAGCGGAACTTCGTAAACTGGAGGAAGAGAAGAAACAAGAAGAGAAACGACGACGTCGGGTCGAGGCGAAACAATTACTCGATATTAACAGACGTTTGAAAATGAAGAAACAAGCGAAAGAAGTTCAAGAGCAGCTCGCGTACGACATGCAGCTAATGGAGAAATTACTGGAAGAATCACAGAATGAAGCTCTAGAAATCGCTCAGAGAAAGGTACGTCAGTGAACAGCGTTTATTTATTGGTCGTTACTGAGGTCATCTCCATTCAAAAATCATTTTAGTGATGTTTAAATGATGACCACAGTCCGGTTACTGACTAAACTGCAGTCCAGTTGCTGACTAAACTGCAGTCCAGTTATTGACTAACCGCAGTCCAGTTACTGACTAATCTGCAGTCCAGTTACTGATTAAACAGCAGTCCAGTTGCTGACTAAACTGCAGTCCAGTTATTGACTAACCGCAGTTTAGTTACTGACTAATCTGCAGTCCAGTTACTGACTAATCTGCAGTCCAGTAACTGACTAATCTGCAGTCCAGTTACTGATTAAACAGCAGTCCAGTTGCTGACTAAACTGCAGTCCAGTTATTGACTAACCGCAGTCCAGTTACTGACTAATCTGCAGTCCAGTTACTGATTAAAAATTTGTCCAGCTACTTACTAAACCATAGTCCAGTTTCTAACTAAACCTCAGTCCAGTTACTGACTAAACCATAGTCAAGTTTCTGACTAAACTCCAGTCCAGTTTCTAACTAAACCTCAGTCCAGTTACTGACTAAACCATAGTCAAGTTTCTGACTAAACTCCAGTCCAGTTTCTAACTAGACTTCAGTCCAGTTTCTAACTAAACCTTAGTCCAGTTACTGACTAAACCATAGTCAAGTTTTTGACCAAACTCCAGTCCAGTTTCTAACTAAACCTCGGTCCAGTTACTGACTAAACCCCAGTCCAGTTACTGACTAGACCTCAGTCCAGTTTTTGACCACCTAAAGTAAAAGGTAAAGTAAAAAATGATGACCCTTCACATGATTTTTTTCATTGATTGATTTATAGAAAGAGCTTCGTGAAGAAGATCGTCGTTACCGAGAATACTTGAAGAACATGTTGGAAGAGGAGAAAATACGCGAGAAAGAACTCGACCGATTACTGGATGAAGAGGTTGAGAAAATGTGGCAGAAACGCATTCGACAGTGGGATCTAGAAGCTGAAGCTCGAGAGAAACTTCTCAGCGACGTCATGCAGACGAGAAAACAACAAATTGAAGAAAAACGTAAGTAGTTTAGAATTTTGTTTACTATCCATCATTCCTGATTGTCGAGTCTCTGCAAATGATATCTTGTTTTTCTCTTCATTGGAAAACTGATCTTGTTTAAAATCACTTCATTTGAGTTCGAATGCCTCCATAACGATGACACCCTCTTTACCAGTTTACAAACCACTTCGAACAGTTCGTTCCGAATCATAGAACCTTCTCTCGGTTAGAAAATATAATCTGAAATCATTTGGCAGATGCGCATTTACCTTCCCAACCCCTCCGTCCACTCCTATCTCGAGACATTATTGTTCTAGTCATCACATAATCATCCTATCCTAAATTCTGCCATCTTACATGTTTAACGATTACATTACCGGTATTCGCTTTGAATAATGATAATATTGATAGTAATAATAATGATGATAATAATGATTATAATTTATATTCTTGTATAGCGCTATCCTACAAGTTATAATCAGTGCACTTTACATCGGTATGAAATTAACACGAGCTGATGAAATAGTAAATACTTGGAGAATGAATATTCGATTTATAAATTCAGGTCGTCGAAACGCTGATAAACAAATAGTAGCAGCAAGAGAAAGAGAGGAGATCATGCAGGCGATCGAAGACAACAAACGCATCGAACGCGAACAGACGATTCGAGCTCGCGATAAACACCACGCCCATCAGAACGATTTACTCGACCAAATCAAATACAACACGCTGCGTAACGAACAGATCAACCTCGAACACGAGCGCGAGTATTTACTCGGCGAGCAGGCCGAACGCGAATACCAACAGAAACTACGAGCGGCCCTCGATAATCCGTATCTCGACGAGAAAGCTCATCCGATGAGGAAACATCGTATGATGACCGATATTACCGCGTCATAGATTAGAAAAACCGTCCCGATTTAGAAATCTGCTTTAGACAATGTTAATAATAACCCTTTCAAACCTCAGTTGTAGAAAACTGTGCGACGATTGATTGGAATTTTAATGAGATTTTTTATCTAGTTCCATCCGAAATCCGTCTGTGATACAAAATCCTTTTGAATATCTAGTAAATCTTCTGTTTTATGAGGAGACATGTTTAATGCTATTTTCAATGAATATATTTTTGTTCCCTTAATTAATGAAATACGTGCGAGTTAAGAATACAGATGAAGAAATGATTCGAAATGTTGCTGAAGTATTTGTTATTTCCATTTGTGTTATTATCGTGTCCCAAAATGTAAAAAAAAAAAGATATGTATATATTTAGTTGTTAATGATGCTGAATTATCTGTGTATGTTTGTCTTTAATCAAAAATTATATCTAGATATTATATATTAGTGAATGTCTTTATCAAATTGTTTGTTCATTTCCTGTCGACTTCAAGGATTCATTCTTCTGCGAGGAGCTGCCTGTTGTGGAAGTGAGTGTTCCAGAATCTTTTTCGGCTTCGTGGAGAGATCTAAGAATCAGCTCTGGTAAATAGAGGAAGCCAAGGTACGACTGGTCACCACATAGCTATTCAATGATAGTGTTCAAATGGGCTGCCCTGATAGCTGTTCCTCGGGAAGTCATCCAACAGAATACTCGTGTCATAGGACAACATCAGTTAAAAACAGATAAAAATCAGATAATTTTAGATAACGCAAAATATGATTTATTCGTAGAATATTCGTATCATATATAAATAGTTAAAATATAATCATACACGCATTTATTAATAAACTAATAGCTTTCAATAAGATTTACTGGTACACTGACCATATGCAACAAAAAATAGCACATACATGGTAGATATCACTGTGATATACACAAATATTATCAGATACTGAACATAATAACTAGAAACATGCTCTACTGACATCGTTACGCTCAGTGATCCATTATTAATGACAATATGATCACACGGCATCCCATTGAGCATATTCTATATGTAAGAATCCATTTACTAATTACAAAATTATAGCATCACCTAACTACAGATACCTTCTAGCTAATTATCAACAGTTATTTGGCCCTGTCGAGTAATTATCAAATTTATGATAGCAGGTCATTTTTGCATGTGGATAAGATGACTTACAGTACATTCAGTTAGTGGTTGTAAGTCACATTCTCTGTGTGCAAATATTTCATTCAGCTCTCAGTACAGTCATAACAAATGGACAAACCAGTGAACAAACCTTTCAAAACCTTATTGTTAACACAATCTTACAGAATTAAGTACAAAGTGCACGCTTGTTAAATGGAAATTCCAACTTTAAGTTCAGATAATAGATTCCACACCACTTTACCTTATCAGACTAGTATTGAAGAATGTACTTTATCACTAAATATCTGAGAAAATCCTTTCATATGAAAAGCATGCGTGAATGTGTGCACGAACGCTAGAAAAGTTACAGGTTCTTTAATACGTGAAAATAAATGCAAAATGTATATCACAGATATTAAATGAACCGTCATCAGTTGCATTCAATACACTTTTATATGAAAGCTCTCAGAAATAAAGAATTCTTACTGTTTGAAAAGTTTAAAACTACGATATCTTAATCTTTAAAAATATTGTTCATAGTCTTTTCGTTAAGAACTTATATCTCTATCAGAGCCACTCTGGAGCCAATTCAAACTCACATCTGTGGAACTGAATCCTATACAGGTGGTTATGATTTTAGCTCAATAAAGTAGTTAAAGTGTTATAAGCAGATTTTCACAAAACATGAATTAGAATTAGAATTCACTCAAGTTTTAACAGATTTTTGTTTATGGTTTTCCATGAAGAGGTGGAGAATGAACAACTGGTGGATCTAGGAATAATAAACCAGTTACCGTTCCGTATCCGAGAAGTAAAAACAACAATTTCAATAAACGATCGTCGCTCGAGTTGAATTCATGCGGCAAAACTTCGAAAAACGTCACGTACAAAAACGTTCCGCACGCGATTCCCTGCAGGATTCCGTTAGCTAGATTCGAATAAATCGAATCGGACATATCGTTGACGAGTATACCGATTCCGATACCGAGCGGAGACATGATCGAAAACAATAAATTCGATTTGACGATCGCTTTCACCGTCAGACGACTCTGAACTAGATTCAGCCCTAAACTGAACGCGAGGATGCATTTGTGTAGAAACAGCGCGAGAAATATCTGCAGTACGGCGTTTGTATTCGGTTGTAAACCAACAGCTAAACCTTCGAATACCGAGTGAAGAGACAACGCGAGGAGTAGAATGATCGCGCGAACCGGTGAATGCGAACTACGATCTACGTGTATCGAATGATCGGGTTCTTTCGTCGATGAATCGTTCACGTAAGACGTATTCAGTAACGATTCGCTGCTGTGATTGCGACTGATCGGTTGATCGAAAATTCCTTCGATGCTTTCTTCGAAATGATGATGGTGATGATCGTGTTGTAGTAAACTAGCGGTCGGCGCGTCCGGTTGATGATGCGGACCGCCGTGCGAGTGTCCGTGTCCGAGCAGCGGCGAGCGTTCCGCATCCTCGTCGTCTTCGTGAGCTTCTTTCACCGACAGCACGATTTGCTCCGTGATCAAAATCAAAAATAGTCCGAACACCATGACGAATTCGGAGATGGGGAAGTTGGTCACGACGCCCATATTATCGAACGTCTCGACCAGTTTCCCGCGAACGTCGGGAAATAAATCTAACAAACACGTACCTAGGAAGACACCGGCCGCGTAGCAACTTAAAAAACTGATTATTCGACTCCATTTATGTCGCCCCTCGACGCCTGTTACGTGTCTAGCGACAGATACGAATTTCAGTGGCAGCATACTGAACGTGAATGTCATCACTAGCAATCCGGCCAAAACCAAGCCTTTCACCGCTTCAATCGGTAATGACATCTCGATTTTATTGAATTTATCCAACTGTTAGTTAAAAAAAGGTGCAAGAAATCACAATTTAACCACTGAAGTTGTGCGCAAAATCACGAAATATCTAATTGTTTTATCGTTTCGGATCTGTCACCTGGGGGCCGCCATTTTGAAACGATAACAACTGTCAACAGTCATGTGACAAATGATTCACGCGGGCTACTGGACCGGACATAAACAAAGTTGGTGGGAGCGCCGTATATTCACCCAACGGGATTTCTGCGCACTAATGTTACACCGATATATCAATATAACGTTCACTTAATGAACATAAATAAAATGAGTTTTTCTTGAAGAATTATTGTGTCAATTGATAATCGGTCCAAATAACGGATAAACAGGATGCCCCGCCCATACGTACAGGTCAGCAGGGTCAACCTGGTCTACCTACCACAAACAGGGCATCCCGGGTTCGAAACCCATTCTATTGAGTGTCATTCTTAGAGAAGACCATAATGTTTGATATTCAGAAAAGATGATCCTAAAGCAAAAATCACACAAGTACTCCTCAATCCCACAAAAAAAAAACAAAACATTCATTTTGTGAGGACTGTTTTTTATTGGACAACTGAAAGAGACAGGCTTTTAGTGATACCAAAATGCCACTGTATACAACATCACATGATTTATTAGTCGTCAATCATAACAATGATTATTTAATTTATACCTGGACAGTAAAACAGATCATTCTCTAATCATTTATAACAATATCGTAGAAGCACCAGTGATCAGAAAACTACTGTTTACAGTTTACAGGTAGATTTAGGTAGTTTCACATCGGTGTGTATGTATTTCCCTGAATAGTGATTATAGTATTATTTCGATAAGAATAGTATCAACTTTCCCACAAACGAATAACTTTTCAAATCATACCAGAACTCGGAACGATATCGACGACTTTTGATGACGTTTCTTAAAATTGGCTGTTGGGCTGTAATTTCATACCAAATTGTCGACAGGAATCACTATGCAGGGAAATACGATTACCAATAATTAAATCATGATATACATGTATAATACAAGTGCTGTGACTCTATTTATTTCTCTCAGAAAGTGTTTAAAATATAATCGCCATAATAAAGGCACATTTAAGCATAACCATATATTAACTTACTATCAATTCATAAGTCTATATTACACTACGACAAAGCATCATGAAATTGTATTCTTCGCCATCAGTAGTTCACTCATTAACTGAACAAAAGGTAATTCGACTTTAAAACAACTGCATTTTATATATCATTATAGAAGTCAGGTCGAAATAAACGTTAAGTTAACATTATATACTGCAGCACGATATAAATTCAATCGTAAGAATAGATGATGCGTGTGTAACTGGTCCCTGAAACCGAATTGTCGAATAACGAACATTTTCTGAACTTCTACTAGAGGGTATTCGCCCCACCCAACCTTTTGGGGTAATCTACACTGCAAGTATAGCTAATTATCATTTGAATATAATAACACACTGATGGTAAAATCAACCCTTAAATCATTTTCTTGTGAGCGGGATTTGTAGAACATAAAAAAAATCTATTCTAGCTTACTGAGCCTTGAATTTACATCGCTCTCAAAAACTGAATTTTGGATTTGAAAATTCAGTAAAAAATACCGGTACTATAGTTACGTGTACTTGATTTATTGATTGAAAGTCTTCCATCAGTTCATACACTTCGTCAAGTAAAATATAATATTCATTTATTAGTAACAAAACCTCATTTAAATCACTCTTTAATTAAAAAGATGTATATCAGCGGTTAGGAAAGCGCATTGAAATAAAAATAAGAAAACCAAACAGATAATCGCCAGGTAAAATGATCACCCGCAATTGACATTTGACTAGATATTTACAACAGAAATTACCACGATTACTCGCCGTCACTTATAGAATTCTTCAAGGGCAGCGGAACCCCATTTTCAAAATAATCTTTTCCATAAGTTGCCAAAATTGGGAGCAAAGATGCCAGGTGTATGCACAGATTATTGGAAAATGCATCAAATTTTGGACGAAACCGATGTCTCAAACCCGTGATCAACCCTGCTTTTCAACATGATTAAATCAGCACTGATCCCAAAATTAAAGTAGTCACTTGCCATATTATATCAATAAGCATTGTAATATATATATATATAAGTTGTGTCGTTTTTGTAGTGTTACAAACGCATTATAAACATAGCTATTAGTAAAGATGCTTTTAAAATGATGTCTCAATCATCGAAACAAAACTGACATTACTTTGGCAAGTTCTACCTACATTAAATTCATGATTTTACACGATTTAACGAACAATAATGAATACGTTCATTCATTGTAACTATAAACACAAGCGTTACGACTGACTACAAAACTATGAAATAATAATAATGATAATAATAATAAATGTTGTGATTAGTTGTGAATAATCTAAGAATGAAGTTATAGAAAGTAATTTGAAACTGATATTCGGTGCAAAAACATTGTAATTATTGATGCTATGATCTACGTGTATTCAATTAACCGTGTACAAATCAAATACATTGCGCTACAATTTTCAATATGTACTCATTATTTTTTTTCTAACTATAAGGTACGTTAGAATATACTTTTCATATACATTATATCCTCAAGATGATACCGAGAATTCATTGATTTGACTTCAATGTAACGCGGCAAATTCATAGTCTTTCAACAAATTGACATACTGTTGGGAAAGGCCTTTAGAGTCATTTTAAGTGCTTTCATAATCGCAAGGTATTCTCCAACAATCACGGACAGTGACAGTGATTGTCTATAAACCGAGTGTCGAGTACAATATTCAGAAATTCAGCAACTGGTTTTCAATGAAACGAACGTGTAAATCTATCCACTACATTCCTACGGATAATGAACTTAGCCATAATCAGCCAAGGGCCTACTACTCGAAACGCTTTACCTATACCTGATTTTATACACTAATTCTATCTAATAATTATCCACACTACAATAATAACTACGTGCATGCGATTCAAGTTAAAAATACAAAAAAATTCTTCTATTTTTCAACTCGTTTTTCAACCTATTTGCAGCGAGAGTTTCTATTTTATACACGTAAAATAATCACAACATGTTTTTTTACGAATCACAGTTATCACAACACAGCAAGCACAAAAGTCAATCTCCTTGTAGTTGCACTTTCTGTAATCACGAATGACGAACACCAACCAATCAAACCAATCAATGAATCGATTTACTAAAATCGATTCACGCTTTAAACGTTTCATATAATAGATCCATATGTATATTTTTCAGTACGATTTCAAACGAGTTTGGCATCGCGTTTTGTCACCGGAGATCGAGCGACCGATTTCGTCGCCGTCTCCCTTTCGAGCGATGTCGCGCTTCGACGCGTTACAATGCCATTTGTTTAAACGATGATGATTAACTAACTACGAACTAACCAGCGCAAACTGCGAAGTCCTTTGATGAACTACTAGCGCAATACGATGGTGACTAGATGAATCAATGCCATTTTGTCGAGACATTTCAGAGACAGAACCTGCGAGCGCAGACGCTATGCGAGGACTGGATACTCGAGCCGCGAAGAAGCACTTATCATAATCAATGTCAAACTGATGGACTTGTTGCTTGCTTCCATGTGATTTTTTTTCTGTTTTTCGGTAAAAATTGCTGCAGGTTTTGAGCGATTTTTCTTGCACGTAGTTAATAATCCTTTAAGGCAAAGCGCGAGGCTAAAAGCGGATTTTAACGTCGAACTCGACCATTTTGATTGTGAACGTCTCCGGTGAAGCGATGCCGATCGGAGTAGCGTTTACTTTTTCTTTTATCCGCAAACAATCTTTCGTTAATATCGTTTTTCTATTTTACACTGCGTTTAAAAAAGTATGAACGTCATATTGTCACAGTTGTTATTGCGCAATCACTCGCAATGGAAAAAATTCCACACTATTCAATGTTTTACGTGTGACTCGTGAAACTTTAATGTATATTGTTACTGTTTATACAGCGATATAGTTAGTATACTGGTTTGTTTGGAATGATCCCCTCCTGTTTTCAGTCGTACGTACAACTGTACTGGTCAATGTCATGGAGAATGAACTAACTTTCATTTCGCGATGCCGCCCGCCCGTCCGTCCGTCGGGCATTCTCTATATACATAAATTGTTTGTATATTTTTGTCGCGTGAATTCACGTGCATATGCGTGTGGAGCTTTTGAAACAGAGTTTTACGACAACCAGGACGAGAACTACGGCTCAATGTTCATCACTTTACACACCCATTTTCCGATGTCTATATTTTCGAAATCAGACTTCTTGATAAATGCATGATTCTGAAATGAATGTTGTATATGATTTATTACTAGTCCACGCGAACAAAAATTCGAAGTAAATGTTTTTGGTGAATTGCAAAAAGTCGATACAAACCACTAATCCTTTCAGGTCAGAGCGTTCTTTTGGATTCTTTTTCAGACTAAAAAAGAAAAATAATTGATATATTATAAATAGAGTAAAGCGAGTGACTCGAAGCTCGAGTGAGAAATCATCAACTCACCAGCGAACAACAAAATCTTGGAATTCGTCGGAAAAGGCTCCTTTTGGTAACTTTGGCGGAGGCTGAAAATGGAATTGACCTTGTATCAATGTTAAGAATCTAAATATAAATTCATCATTAATAATTAGAGGATATCTAAATTAGGATCAGTTGCTCAAAGTTTTGTAGTTCGTGAAACTCTAAGAAATATTGAGAAACTTTTTGCTTAATTTGGTACGATTTTTTCAAGAAGACATTTAAATTCATCATCTTTAGGTTCATTATCTTTGAGCAATTGGGGTTTCGTAAAAATTGAATATTGGCTCTTGTAAATTTAAGGTGTATTCCTTCCAAATTATGAGAGGCTTGATAAACTTGAATACTAGTAAGCACAAATTTGTGGTGACCTTCTACAATCAAACTCAAGTCCAAGTCATCATTGGATAAGGTGACTCTAATTTTCACACCTTAATTTATATTTCCAATTCAATGGATCGATATGTAAGTCGACATTTGGATTTAAGTCATCACTTTAAATGATCACGGTCTCAACTATGACTTCTAGAATTTGACTGTAATAAATCGTAGGATTTAAGCAGGGTCTATAGAGCGTGAAATAGAGCATGTAATGATGAGGGTCGACCAGAACTAGCCAAAATATGGTACCGTAGGTAAATTCTATTGATTCGATAAATTTTCATCCGAGACATACTTTTAACTCGATATAATTTGATTGATTTGAAGGATGGCTGTTACATATCCTTATACGGTGAATAATGTCCATATATAATGGGAGCTGTAAGAAGATACTGCTAAAAAACCGTAAAGAGTTTCTGTGACAAAAACTGAAATATTCGTAATTTAGTCATACAATTATTAGAATTTATGAATCGATATCTCAATAATCTGTCAGCAGTCGTCCCTGGTTTTAGACAGATACTATGAATAACATATGAATTTATGAATTATGTGCATAGTTTTACAACAAATCATTTTGAAATCATAGAGGACCCAGTGTTCACATATACCAACAACAACCACAACAACAACAGCATCATCCTCCCTCTGCAGGGACTCGAACCTGATGGCATCGCTACACTCAGCCACGGCACGAACCCCTGCATCAGTAGACCGGGTGCGCAGGTACATACGCAGCTTTCCGAACGAAAACTGGCGGCACCAATCAGATTGCTCGTTGTATAATCGTTGAGGCAAATTTCAAGGAAGAACTATAAATGGGAAAACCCGGGCTAAAATAAAACGGGATTTCTGATTGGCTAAAAATCACATCATCTGAACTGCGCATGTATCTGCGCACACGGTCGATTATGGCAGGGTTTCGTGCCGTGGCAATCTCGATGCCATCAGGTTCGAATCCCTGCCGGGGGAGGATGCAACAGCATAGAATTCAAAAAGTCCTGCGAATATGTCTTAACTGACATGACGCGATCACACGGAGATGATTTGGCCCAGATCAGACCCCGAGTCAAATTTGGCCCATGCCTAAATTAGAGAGCGTGTTCGCATGTAAACCTCTTACTCGTTCGTAGAATGCTATCAAAATGATACTGTGGCAAGCGAGGTAGATGGAATAATTTGAGCTAAAATTTGGCACAAGCCTGGACTGACATTTTTGGTTGTGATTTTCCCCGTGTGAAACAGGTACAGCACCGTTAAGCGCCAGAACGAATGGTTGGCTTGGGCCTAATATAATCTGGCACGGGTCAAAAACAATCGTGTGATCGAGGCTTTAAGTCGACAAAAAAAATACAGTGACATCAACGAGTCTTGGATCATCAGACCTAAAACTGCTGCAAATCGAACACATTTTACATTATCCACGGTGCACAACACTAAATTACAAATTAAAGAAAATCTGGGACACCGCCACACAAGATAGGAGGAAGTAGCCAAACTTCGAATATATTTTTCAGTCCTCTGCCACGACCAACCGACAAAACAATTCCTTCAAGAAAGCTAAAAAATCTTCCAGGCCGCGATCATTCCGGTTCTATCAAGCCGAATAATTACATAAGTCAGCGGTTTATAGTTAGCGCGTTATAAAGTCAAGCCGTATGAAATGATTAGGCGAATAAACGAAAATGTAAAACCAAACTGCGAATACCTACAAAAATCATCGACAGCTCGAAAACAAAACATACCTCATTCACAATATAATCTAAAAGCTCAAATATGGCCATAGTAATAGGTCGGGGTCCATCCGCAGCTGTGGCACTATAATTACTACTCCTCCTACCTGGAAGCATAAAGAAGGTGTGATTGGACACAAAGAAAGCTGACACCATAAAACATGTTCAAGTTTCAAGCCACCGTTTACCTCATTCACAATATACTCCAGTAATTCGAAGATAGCCATCGGCTGACTGTCCCCGCTAATCCACTCAAACTTACTCGGGCAACCTGCAACAAATCATATACACATGAACGATGCTTTTAGTAGATGAGAGGGACAGTGCGCGTTATTATAGCCACGTTCGTATTAATCATCATCGTTCTTCAAAATGATTCCCGAAATTCTGCTACCAAATTCTGATTCGGCTCGATTTTGTAAACTTAACTGTACACAGTAACAGCAGCGGTGAAGTTCGACCAGTTTTACAACTTTAATCCGGAAGACTCGATTAACCGATCTAGTTGAGTTAACCCGGATTCAAGTTTATACTGGTCGATAAACTCCGTATTGTGGAGGGCGCCAAAAGTTAGCATAAGATTTAACTATATCCAGGTAATATTTCCAAAATGTTCATTGAAGTTACTGAAGTAACTGAACATACCCTTCATAGTTTTCAGTCACATCGTTTTTACCCAAAGGTGGCCACTTACATCATTTACGAGTGCAAAATTCCTTAAGTGAATCTGCAGCAGGTGAATTGAAAAACTTCAGGGGCCCATTTCATGCGGGTTGCCTTAGCCTTAAGAACATCTTAGTTCTGTAGCTAATCTAACAACTTAAGAGCAGTCTTAAGATTTTAAACCACTTATGGACTTAAGTCTCAACCGTGGAACTGGGCTAAATTGTCACAATTCATAAATTTTTCATGAATCACATGTCACCCTGATATAATTTGCATATTTCGTAATCATATAGATCTACAATGTCATATCCTAAATAACCTATGTGTGGACTATAGCATATCCAAAGTTTTCTCGGTTTTTCTCTAGATTTTGCCGATTCCCCATCCCAGGTTTTCTGATTTTCCCAGTAAGTGGCACCACCAGTGTCAAGTCTAAATCAAAAACGAAATTCGAACCGATGATATAGACTCCAAACTTAGAATAATCAGACCATCTGAAAGGTGTAATTATTTCAAGCTTTAGAACGATCATCCCGAATAAAAGCCCCGAGCGACAGATTCAGTAACCGCAATGTTCATCCCTATTATTTTAAAGGAATACCGATGACAATCTTCAGAATAAATCTTACACTCTGCGATTAAGTGACGAACGTTATGCTTAATATGAACGTGGCTATGAAGGGGGTTTGATGAGGGTATCTAATGAAATGTTTGTCGAATGTCCGGCGGTCATCGATCTAAAATACCAGAAAAAAAAACAAACTGAAATATGAATTGAGTATGAATAGGAAATTACATATCGCACGTACAAGAATGGTTTCTATATCGTGTAAACTACTATCAACGCACAACTACGGAAACCCTCGTCTCGTCGTTAAACTTCTCATTCTCTCGAAATACGTACTAAAATTAGCGTTTTCAAAAACGAGTTCGATTCGTTACCAACGTGCGTCGTGCGTTAATAGCAATTTGATACTTCGAAACTATCGAAATCTCAGAAACTATCGCGGAAAATAAAAATCAGAAAATCAGCTCATCTGCGCCGTATATCGATGTCAAGAGAATGACGGAGAAAAATGTGACGAATTGCATTAACGAGCGACAGGCTGACGATAAAACGCATGTACACAATATCACTGATTGATGTCTTCTATGATGACATGTACATAACATTTCATGATAACAGGGTTTGTAGCTGTCAAACTGGCGTCACTTTTCTGCACTTTCTAAAAACTCAGCAATACGTTTCCTGAATTCAAAGACCCGGCATTTTTCGAAATCAACGATCAAGCCATGAAATAGGAAAATGCGTTTGTAATCGAATTTGCATTCAATTCAAGTACTTCTAATTTTGACTAGAGCTGTAACTGGAAAAACACAATAGACGGCTATGAAATTTGTTCGCACAGATCCTGTGATGACTTCAAAAAGTCACTTTCACTTTCAGGATTATCCCTGATAACTAAGCACTAATCAGGGCCTATCAAGTTAGCACTAATCAGGGCCTATCAAGTAAGCACTAATCAGGGCCTATCAAGTAAGCACTAATCAGGGCCTATCAAGTAAGCACCAGTCAGCGCCTATCAGGTAAGCACTAATCAGGGCCTATCTTTAATTTCTATGTAAGCACTTTTCAGAATTTGTCAGGCACGCTACAAACCCTGCATAATTGACAGGTTTTTTTTTGAAAAGACGATGCCAAATTAACTCATATTTAACAGTCGGGAATGAATTTCCGCAATATTCATAGTTCAATCGGTCTTTAGATAAAGCGTCATTTTGCGCCGATGTTTCAGGGAAGATGGGTCTTTAAATGAACTAATGATATACTCCGTTGTAATTGAAATATAGAGTAAAAACAAGTAGCAAGCAAACTGTATCGAGACAAAAAATCAATAAATCATGAACAGTCATATGTGTGTACAGCACGTAAAGTGCTAAGTAAAGCAACTGAATCAAATGAACTCCGATCAAAATCATCACCATGAATGTTTGTAATAATAATTGTTGAGGGGGGGGGGGGTTTTAAAACTCAAATCAACTCACTCGGGCAAGGAGTAATAGCAACCTTCTCGCAGCCTGCATTTCAAAAAGAAGCAGCAATAAATAGAGATGAATGAAATAATCATGATAAACGTCGTCGTGATAAACACTAAACAGAATCTACTACTAATAATAATATACAACACGAAAATATACGTAGCAAATTAAACCACACTGAAGAATCAGTTGAGAATCAGATACATCTAATACACGATAAGCAGCTTATAGCGCATAACATACAGTGCTTAATTATAAACTAGGGCTATAGTAGGAAGCGAGTCAGCCAAAAATTTGATCAGCTTTGGTGTCGTCAACTCCGCGATGATTAGTTGAGACGACGTTCTGTAATTTATTCAAATACGTTCATTCAGTAAGTAGAATCGATGCTGAATCTTCCGGTGATGGCCAGATTCGGGGCGCTAAAAAAATTGATTTTATAGAATTTTCGCCGCGACGCGAAAAAGTCGAAATGAATAAATAATTCGAAATATTGAAAACCATATACGGAAGCGCTCGCTGTGTGTGCGTATATAAAGCTAGTGGTAACATCTATTACTTGCAACATACAATAACAGAACCACACCAGCAACTCGGTTCTAAAATCTGAGACTCCACTTAACATCTCAGTAACTCAGTTCTAAAGTCAGACTCCCCTAGACATCCCGGACACTTAGTTCTTAAGTCAGACTCCCCTAAACATCCCAGAAACTTAGTTCTTAAGTCAGACCCCCCTAAACATCCCAGAAACTTAGTTCTTAAGTCAGACTCCCCTAAACATCCCAGAAACTTAGTTCTTAAGTCAGACTCCCCTAAACATCCCAGAAACTTAGTTCTTAAGTCAGACTCCCCTAGACATCCCTAAACTCAGTTCTAAAATCAGAGTCTCCACTTAACATCTCATGATCTCGGGTCATTATCAAAACTAATATAATCAATACTAAACAATCCAAAATATATCCATTATATTTGGCAAATTTACTGGTTGTTTAATTTACTGGCAAACTCAACGTTAGTTTACTATCGTTCTATTGGTAAGTCGCTTCAAAGTGCAGTCAAATGGTATTTGCAACGAGTGGATTGAAACGTACGGTCGAACACAGTCATTTTCAAGTATTATTAGAACAAGCGCCTGTATCATCTGTTCTAGGAATAATAAATTGTTTTTTCCGGTTTTCATGATTTCAACTATAGGTCGTTGGCTTAACGCTAAACTGGCGCAATGCATTGCGATCAATCATTTACTGTAAATCTTCAAATTATTGCACACAAAAATTCATAAGAAGCGATATCTCGAAAGTTGCGAAAAGTTTGTCAGCCATCGAGTACATGTTGCGTATAGCAGTATGCCCGATACACTATAGCGGTATGCCCGATACACTATAGCGGTATGCCCGATACACTATAGCGGTATGCCCGATACACTATAGCGGTATGCCCGATACACTATAGCGGTGTGCCCGATACACTATAGCGGTATGCCCGATACACTATAGCGGTGTGCCCGATACACTATGGCGGTACATGCCCGTTATTCAACACACTGAGGTGGAAATTTTCATCATTTTCAAATTATCTCCAGCACTTTCGGCTATTGATTAAATTGATTAATCGGCAGTGAAAGGGTTGAGACCGAAATGGAGAGCCAACCGCCATAATTGAGAGTATCTCTGAACATATCCTGATACTCTTTCATTCATGTCTAGGAAATATTTTTGCCTTCAATGTTTTTCACAACCATCAAGCAGTTTAGATTCTTATGAACGGTATATATATATATCTACAACATAAAATCAGCAGAGCTGCAGCGCAACCACCTAAAAATATCAACAAAGGATGTATAAGTGATGTAAAAGGCAAAATATCAGCAGGCCACAAAGACGACGACATAACACTATAGGCTTCCATTATTTGGACATGCAGCAGACATAGGAAGGCACATCTAAATAATAAAACTACTAATAAACTGAAATATCATTAATCGTAAATAACAGAAATAAAAATAGCTGAACGGTGAATAATAGTAATGATATATATATATATATATATATATATATATGACTGTAGTATAACACGCACCACACTCTCACGCATACACGCTCACATTCACTAAACGGTGGCTTGAGGCATTTATTATAGAAAATTGTAGCAGATACATTTTTAAAACATTTCATTCGATCATTATAAGCAATTAATGTTATTATCATTTAACTCTTAATTCTATAATAACTGCAATTTATCGAATAATGCGTGATTTTAATTTTGTTTCACAATTAAACAGTATTTTTTCGATTTTTTTAAAAACACATATAAACTTCATCTAAAACTACGATACTTAAAAAATTGAAATGAAAATACAGTAGAGGAGTATAGAGGGAGGGAGGACTGACAGAATAAAATGTTATATCAATATCACGTAATAATGACTTTAATGAAGAGCACTTTGAAGTCTTAAGGCAAACTAACTGTTGAAAACTTGCGAGATCATTGAAATCATCGATATCGTTTTTGATGTTTATCGAGATGGCCTCAACGGCATCGTTCCGACGTACGTTCATTTTGCCGGATACCCATTTCAAAAATTACTTCCATTTTCCGATACCAAATATCAAGTACTTCGTACACAGTCCCATCATAGGAATAGCGGCACGGCGAACACAACACTGTTTCATCGCTTCGAAAGATTTCGTAAAGAATTTAGAGATGGCTACGATAAGCGAATGATTATTATCATCAAAGTTCATAATAAGAATATGACGTATCTAACAGAACAGCGGTTAGTGAAATACAACACGAGCTTGCAGTGAATGGGATACAATCATTGACAAATCTTATGTGTTCAGATGTTTGGAAAGTCGATATCGATATCGCTCGACTAGCCGAAATACGAAATAGTATTATCATCAAAGAATATAGACGACAGGGCGGCCACTTTCCGCCAATTTACTAATTCCCCGAGTTTATCCTGATTTTTCCAAGTTATATCAGAACATTGCTCGAGTTAATGCTAGTAATTTCTAGGTTTTAAATATTACAATTTATTCATTTTTTATGTTGATAAAGAAACAAGTGGTCAATAACATTATCCCATGAGTTTTCTAGGTTTTTTTGCAAAATTTGTCAAATTGCCCGAGTTTTCCCAGATTTTGTTCGAGATTTCTCCGTTATTCCAAGTTTTTTAAGTTTTACAAGTCAGTGGCTACCCTGAGAGATGATAAAAACGTTTTGTGTTTAGCGAAAAATTTTTGAATAGTTTTTTTTTTTTTTTGGATAGTTTTGGATACGGAACCGTTGACGAGAAAAGGTTTCGCGAGAGAAGAAACGCAAGAAGATAAAGAAATAACATCTGGATACATAGGACGTCCAGAATTGAGCTCACCCTTCAGAGGTCTTCCAGTTTTCGCGGCGTCGTAATGTTCTTCCATCACGTTCGGTCCGAATATCGCTTCTAAATCTTTCGGGTCCGGAGGAGGAATTGGATAACGCCCGATCGCTAGTTCGACCAACGATAAACCCATACTCCATATATCCGACGCTACAGAATAGTGCGACCCTTGTAAACGTTCAGGCTGTAATATGAATTGAAACATCTCGATCAGAAGATTAAGACTAGTTACATATTTCTAGGCAAAGCGGTTGCTCAAAGGTGGTTGGTTGGACTTGCTTTTTCACTGACTTCTCTCCTATTCCCTGACTTGATTTGCTAAGTATCCAATCAATAACTAGTCAAATATGTAAGACAGAGACGGAAACTGTTTGATTACATGCGCAATATAACAAACATATATATGTCCCTGACATATCCCCGACTTTTAGCTTTTTTTAACGTAAGTCCCTGACTTTTTTTAGAGGTGAAAATTCCCTGATTTTTTTCCAGAGAAATCAGAGGAATTGAGATCATCGCGGTTAATTTTCACCATCTTTTCAGCAACTGGACCCGGTTAACTTTTTTTTTTCTAACACAGGACTTGAGGACGTTTCACTGGACGACTATTCTCCAGAAGCTCATTAGTCATAATCGCATTCTGACGATCTGACGTTGTGCTGCGAAAGGTAGTTGCTCAAAGGTGGTCGAAAAGTATCCAGTTAATAACCGACTATTAAAATTACGTCGTTATCAAGGTATTCATTCGGCTTTATAAAACTTATTTGAAACTTTCCTCCTCAAGATTAGTTCACTTCCGATGTTTTAGTCAAACTGAGATCGGAGAAACTGAGATCCTGATGGTTAATTCCAACCAACTTTTCAGCAACTAGACATGGTTAACTTTTTTTTACAAACACAGGACTTGAGGACGTTTCACTGAATTGATGACACCGCGATGATCTAACGTCGTTCAGTGAAATGCCCCAAAGTTCTACAGCGCCGACGAAAGGCCAAAAATTGGTTTAAGAACCTGTTCTCCTTATCAATCACATTTATTACATAACTCACCGACATGTACGACCTTGTCCCCACAAATGAGTTGGCCATGGAATCAATCAATTGGCCACTGACTCCAAAATCACAGATTTTGATCTCACCCCTGGAATTCACTAAAATATTGGAAGGCTTCACATCTGTAAGTAAAAAAAACATGCGTACTTTATGGAGACGATGGAAAACAGTGAAAACAATGGATTTCAAAACCTAGTTTTACAAGGTGGCGCCACTTTCTGCCTATTTACAAATCCCCCGAGTCTTCCCAGATTTTTCAATGTGATTACAAAAAATTCTCCCCGAGCGAATCAGAGGAATTTCTACCGTTCAAAATGCTACAATTCATTCATTCATTTTTCAGTGAATTACGTAGCGATAAAGAAACACGTGGTCAATAGCATTATCCAAAATCCATTTTCCAGGTTTTTTTGGTAGAATTTGTCAAATTCCCTGTGTGAAAGTGTGTGACGACGTCTCCAGTTTGGAGTAGATCAACACAACCCGAACGCTTGAATTGCAAACTAATACTAAAGTTTATTTCATACCAAAAAGTCAGATCATCATTCTATGCGCATGCGTAGTAACTATAGCTTGTGGTCAACCCACGTACGTAACACAAACTCTTACAAGGTGTTTCCGTTTAGTAATAGATGGTTTCCGGACATCTAGAATTACGTGGTAGGATAAGATGAGTCAAACTTTTAGTTAATACAGATGTTAATTCTCGACACCCTGATTTTTTTCTAGGTTTTTTCCCATTCCACGAGTTTTCAAGGTTTACAAGGTCAGTGGCACCAACCTGTTTTTAGTTAAAATGGTAGGAAAAAGTATTCGACAATAACTAACCTCTATGCATTATTTCATGTTTTTCTCTGAGGTAACATAATCCTTTTAATACCTGAAATTGTTAACGAGGGAAATTTCATCATACATAATACCCATCGCAACTTCCGCGTTGAATGAGATAACCGTTAGAGCTGCCTGATAGCCATCTTTGCAATGAATCGAATACACAATATAGACAATATAGACCGTTCTAAAATCACGTTCTTATAGTACATTGTGAAAAACAAATATAAGGCAATAACAACAGCTGCACCTATCATTATACAATGATTAGAGTGGTGAGCTGAGCTGAGCTGAGGAGGCACTGATCGCCGAGTTCAACGTCAGATTTTGCAATGTAAACTCAACAAACATCGATAAAATTGAAAATCAATCAATAAAGGGCAGACGACATGAACTATTAATTCATGTTCAGTAAGTGATACCCAGGGGGGGGGGTGGGGTGGCTATAGCTCGACCAGTTTGCCATCACAAGTTTGCGATATTCCTTTTTGGGTCAGCGTTACGATGTGACAATTTCTACAATATTGTTTGGTGTCGTGAAAATTTGCAACTTTTTGATTTCTCACGATTTTCAAGTGTAATCCACCTGTGCATCTAGAAACTAGTACTATACACTTCCTGGTTCATGCAGAAAGCCAGTTTAGGTCAAACTGTTTACGATTACTATAGCCTTTTGATAGCACCATACACCGCAAACTGTCTAGGTGTTCCCAAATACTTACAGCTATTGTTATTTTTCCTAAGATTGGTTCTGGAATTCGACCAGCTTTCTTTAATATTAAATCTAATGAGCCTCCATCCTAAAATAAAGAGAAAACAAGGTGAATTGAATAAAACATGAATGTCTGTCCGATCAGTATCAGTATCTCATAGCACGATTCAGGAATATATCACTATATTTGATGACCTAAAGCCATCCTGATCTCTACAGGAGGTTCTAAAGAGGCAGCGGCCACCCTCTGAGCCATCCTATAATCTGCTGCAACGGCCACCCTCTGAGCCATCCTATAATCTGCAGCAACGGCCACCCTCTGCGCCATCCTATAATCTGCTGCCTCTGCACATGACTGACTTGATGTGAATGTTGTATCATTGCTTACGCTGACAATTGCTGTGTACAGTTAATGTAACAAAATAGCAGGAGATCACCCCAAAAGATCAGCTTAATTTTCAGATGTTTTTTGGGGCGGACCCGAACCACCGACCAAAAGCGTTCAGCATCAATGCAACTATGTCACACTACTCAGGACTCCCATTTTGACAGCATCCCGGTATCCTAAGGGTACCGGGGATATTTCGTTGAGATAATAAAGATTGAAATGAACCTCCGTAAAATCCCAGCCCGAATACGTACCATATATTCCATACAAATGCTAATTTCTCCATCGCTATAAAATGATCCGTAATAACCGACGATATATGGAGAGTTACATTCGTGTAGCACCTTTAATTCACGGATTATCTGATTTCGTACTGCCGGCTTGATTTCTAAATGGATTAACTGAAAAAAAAAACAAACAAAATAACAACAAATTAATCAAGAGTTAAAAGGGTTTCATTGAATTCATGAGGTCAAGAGCGTAGAACCAATCCAAAATATTATAAGCTTCTTCGGTCATATCTAGCCATTGCAGGGTAGAGATTACAGATTTTGAACTTTTTTTTCACTTATGGTGCTTTTTTATTCATAGCAAAACTCCAGGGCTGGGTTTCATAGATGAAAAATAGTCCCTTGAAATTCGTTAGTTATAACCATGGTTTATCATTGTTACTATGGTGGTTGTCATCCAGATTGACGATTTACCCCTAGGGATAACTTTTATACTCAGTCTATGAAACCGGGCCCTGAATTTTAGACATAGTTTCACAACTCATTTTTTCAATATTCTTTATACACTGTGTTGAAAAAAGTAAATGAGCTCGAACACAATACTAATAGTTGCCCCGATGACAAGTGGCCTATAGAATTGGCCACTTAAATTCCAAAAGAAAAGGGCCTAAATGCTGTAGGTGATCTGGTTAAAAAAACCGAGTATCAAATTGTGGAATCACTTTTTCAACTGCTCGCATTTTCAACCAAAATTTCAATTTTTGATTCATCGTACTTATCAATCGCCCTCCTGCCATTATTCCCATCGGAACATTCTGGTTTACAGACACTTATATCAATAACAGATACCAAAAATACACAGAGTCTTCTTCATGTATTCTATACTAATAGGGGTGACAGTAAACTACTACACGGCACTGGTGAAGTCACAGGAATCGGACTCTAATGGAGCAAACATCCGACATAAATCAAATTCTTCAAGCGGGCGTCGAACATGGAAGACATTACACTGATGGATTTGCTGCGTTGAACTCAAAATAGCAACTCGCGATCGATAGAGACGCATTATGGAAACATTTTCAGATATAATACATCAATGGATATGCAACATGTAAACACCATTGTAAACCTATACTCGTAATACAGAGATCTGCGCAGGGTTTTTTGGTGCGTTTCAGGGAGAGAACCCTAGACTCGCATTGTTCGACGAGATGACAGCTAAATCATCGACAAATCCAGACAGCCGAGTCTGGTCGCTCGCTCGATCGCGAGGTCGAACTCTACCCTTGATTATTGAATACTATAAATAATCAGCTATAATGTAGAAACAAGCGTAGGCGGCTAATATTGAAACACATGTGTGTTTTTGTAATTCGTGGAAAATGGATGAGAATGCAAACAATTGACATATACATATATATATATATATATATATATATATATATATATATATATATATATATATATATATATATATATATATATATATATATATATATATATATATATATACATATATATATTCCCAGACCAGCTAGAGCTCTTTACACACTCCAGTAAATCATCATTGAAAAATTATTCACATATTTCAAGCCAGACATTTCGAATGATTTTGTTTTTCATAAATCACAATTCAGGGATTGGTCCATAAGGTGTGAAAAAGGGTCTTTTTGGAAACCCAAAATATAATGCACTCAGAGAATCCCACAAACAACAACAGAAGAAATAAAAATAACATAAAATCCGAAAAGATTTTCTGGAGCTAGTAGCTTATTTGACATTTCATCTATGTTCTTAGTTATTTTCTTGTTCTCAATTCTCTGTTTCGGATTCTCCTTAAATATCCTCATTGATATAGCATTTTACCAAGATCTTCAAAAAACGTCAATGCGATATCGTATCTTTTTTCAAAACAACCATAAGGAATCATGGAACTAAAAGCGCTATCCCGTTTCAGATCCCTGGTTTACCATTAATACCAGACATACCAAATATCAGGCCGCGATGCTGTCACAATTACACGCAAATTTTCACTCGAGGGGATTTTGTGCAAATGGACATTTTTCCCTTTCATCATAATTTTCATAATATCGATATCATTCTTAAATACCGCACATTTCCCGTACATCGACAACAGCGTTTTCTACTGCCGCGTCATTGAAAACGATATAAAGTCAGATTTGATCGAACTCATCAGTGTTTACTACAGAATACTATTTATCGTCTAGCTCGTGTAAGTCATGGCTGCGTTGTTGTAGCACATGTGATTGCGAAGCAAACATCGTGAATCCAGGGTTTCGCTAATTTGCATAGAGCCCCTGTATGAATTACAGTGTCAAGAATCCGAATAATAATCATGTATGTGAAAGTCCTATATAAATCTATTAGCATCCTAACACGGCTGCAGGTTCTCGGGCCTGAGCTGAACATAAATTATTGGAACAAACTTCTTTGCAAATAACTTTGAATTGATGAATTTATAATATAGGACAGGGGTGGATCTAGAAGCTCAATGAAGGGGGAGGGGAAGCATTAATGAATTAGGACCCACGATCCCAGGCAAAAAACAGAGATCCATTAGAGTTGTCGTAGAATAGAAACTTTCTTGAAACAACATATTACACCTTTGCACCAATATAGAGAAGAACAAAGCTATCCTAAATCATTCTTCCAACGATTTTGCGTGACCACCACTCTCTGCTCGCTCAAAATAGTATTTGAGAGCATTGAATCCCGTACGAGAACACTCGCTTTTCAAAAGAGAACAATAAAACATTTGAAGACAGAATTCACTAAAAAGGTTCGTCCAGAATTCCCCCCGCTAATTTTTGAGGGAGGCATGTGCCCTGGCGCCCCCTTTAATCCCCCCCTGTAGGGTACATGATTAATCAGCGCGCTGCTCATATTTCGATTCTATCGAAAGAGTTCTCAAAACAATCGCGGCCTCAAAATACATCTAGTTTCATAGTCCAACCCACAACCACCACTGTGATTGATTCAAGTCAACCAAATTCAGCTTTTCGAAAAAAAATTAATAACAATTCCACGACGCCTGAAGGTAAGGAGGGGTCTAAGTATTTCACATCAATAGGTAAACACATTTCTGATATAGATTTATATTATTTGCGTATTACATGTACTACCTCACTACGTGCAAATAAATTGTATGATAACATTATGCAATACGCGTGTTTCCTGAAGCCTCCGGGGTCATTGACATTGACTTTCTATTCAGAATACTTTAAAGGTTTCAGCTAAATTTAAACAAAAAATTAAAGGCGGGCTCTCTTGACAAGAACAATGGCCTAATATACAATATTTTGGAAATAATAAAAATTCGTTGTCCAATTTTGATAATTCTACGATTGCTGGACCTGATTGAAGGAAACTTTCCTAAGACAGTTTAGCGATCTTCAGACTACCTTTAACGACACATTTATTTCTTTTTAATCCGGTATATATATATACGCAGAGTCTTTCAACACATCCTGCGCATACAGACACTGTAAATACAACAATAATACTAACGATAATAATAATAATAATAATAATAATAATAAAATGAATATAATGTCTCGTAACATTTCACAACGAGAAAAATGAATTCCGAAAATGTGACGAAAGATGAAACTGGTTGCGACTAGTCATAATAACTGCGAGCGGCGGCCGGGTCATTTTACTGGCAGATTCACGAAAACCTTTCACTATCTCCCGTCTGTCTATACGCAGTTGCCATGGCAGCCGATTGCCACAAGCAACAACACAATCACATTGTCACAAAGATCGTTCCTCCACCAGATATAATAGTAACGAATGTCATCAACTGCATCAGTACAGATACAGAGTTACAGAGAGAGAGAGAGAGAGATGGAGAGGGAGAGAGATGGAGAGAGAGGGAGATGATTCACTGTGAACTACATCATTACATCGACCACTAGTTGCCTGTAATACATGTTCACAAATTTCATACTTGTTCTTTCTAACACAAGGGTAGACATAATATAAATTACATTGTTTCATTACTACTAGCTCATCAACAACAACTAAGGATTATCATGCCCACTTTAACGAAATACTCTGAAAATTTCAATATTCGCCATCCTCTGGTGGCAAAGGATCTCAAAATTCAACATAATCATAGTGGCTTCAAATCATACATAGCCTGTTATTTTTACTTTTCAACGCCCCCTAGTGGACATATACAGAAATGAATGACCTTGAATGCAACTCACCACAATTACAGGGTTCATAATGTCCAGGACCAAACTCACTGAGTGACTTTCAAGGACTTTTTTTTACTCTGATTCCAAGACATATTAAAAAATCCTGAAATCTACATATTTCCAGGCATCCTTATAATCAGTAGTTTTTAAAAGCTGTAACAGTGATCTTGTGTCTGCAGATGATAACTACCGGTAATGATATTCAAGGACCAATGATTTAAGGATTTTAGAGCCCATTCTATGATACTCAAGGCCTTGAATAGAGCTATTCCCGTTTCTGAACTTTTAAGGACTTTCAAGGACTGCCACGAACCCTGCAATTATAGAGCATATTGTGAGCTACGCCCTACAACCCGAGAACTGTTGTTATAACTCAACAACTTCAGTTGACGTCCTACCAAGAAAAATCTTTCCTTCTTTTCATTTAAACTCGCACAAAATACACGATTTTCCGGAATATGCATAAAAACCACCAACCTACCTTTCAGCGAAATGTTAAATACAAACACATTTCATACATTATAATCTTTATGTCTATAAATAAATTTCAACGTTGTTTCAAATGAAGCCTGGATGAAACTCCATTAAAACCGATCATCAATAAATACGCATAAACATCCTCAATGTTCGAGCTATACTGTACTGATAACATACCTTCCTAGCCATTACAAGTCCGGACGGTTTATGAAACACTTTCGTTACAACTCCGCCATTACCGGCCCCTAATTCTCCTAATTTCTCGAAATCCTCCGCGGTTAACTCGCCCACTTTTTGTTTTTGCGAGAGAAAATGTTCGAGACGTTTCCTTTGTAGGTCGTCCAAATCGAGTTCCTCGAGTTTCTTCTGCAACGCTCCAAGATCGACCGAACCCCCACCAGCATTCGTTTTGCTGCAAAGAAAATGAAATAGAGATTCAGAATGACGCGAACGTTAAATCGTTACGATTCTATACTTCCCAAAATTATGTTTTTAATTTCGTTTTTGATCTTGAAATTGGATTGTGAAACCTCTAAGCAGTTTTTATACAGCACAATTGGAATTTAGTATTCCTGAAAATGACTATAAGGATATAGTAGTCAAAATCGTAAAATGAACTAATCATTAGCAGCGAAACCTTTTTGGACTTGTCGCTTTCTTTTTGAGTGTGAGATTTTTAAGTTCTTAAGCAATGAAGAAACTCCTGGGCCCAGTTTCATTAAAAAGTATAAGTCTAAAAGGGTTAAGTTTGAATTTTTGTCCTCGTTGAAAATATAAAGTACCCGATGGCATTTACAACAAAAATTTGTGAATTTTTTATGAAACTGGGCCGTGGAGATTTCACAGGAGTAGATTTAGATTGGAAAACTGATAAAAACCACCGCAATTTGTTAAATATGATTTTTTCTTAATGTTGTAATAAGCACAGCAAATATTCTCATTGTTCTTTGTTTTACAAAGGAATAAATTATCATCATGATTATTATTATCATTGACGACCCAAAATGCCCTGTAGGCCTAGTTAATTTGACAGCAGCGTCGCCGGTGGTTAATCTTTGATCTCTCTTGATTATAGCGAGACAAAATTTAATCGCAATCCAGAAGATGTCGGGATAGAGCTAACTGAGTTGATTAACAGAATCAGTCCAACCAAAGAAGAATTGAATGCGAATCATAAATAATCAGATAATGACCCTAAAATTAAAGCCGTTCTTCATCTAATTTATATATATTCCACAAAATGACCAAATAATGCCAATGGGCAAATGTGACAATAAGCCAGGAATATGATTTATAAATGTCCCTTAAATTTAGATTCTGTTTTACTTTTGGCCACCCTTTCTTTAAAACACACAACAGCTCAACGACAACAGCTCATCGACGACGAATTAGTGTCAAACATCATGTTTTAATTTAATCAGTGAGTAGAGTAGTAGGTCTAGGCCCTGTGTGTGGTGTCAGAAGAGATACGAAGAGAGATTTATTCGGCGGAAAACTCACTCATTTGTATCGGTGGTTGTATCGTTTCCAGTCAGATTCGGAGGCAGCGTCAGGCCTAATTTGTTCTTCTTCGTGGTCATGATGATAGCGCGTGGTCTAACTCACACATCAGCAGCGTCTTTCACCCGGTCACGGAGAGGATATTTTGACAATTTTCAGCATAGAACTGCACTCACTGGTTGAAACACTAGAGTTTAGCTCTGTGAGCTGAGAGATGATTAGAACAAGGTCGTTCCCTGCTCGAAAACATCCCATAATATGCTAATTTAACGCGCACTTGCTCATTTGATATTCATAAAAACTCTGTTCCCATGGTAATTAAGTAAATAATATTTAAAATATAGTATTTTAGTTATACAATTTCAACCAAGTAGCACGTACCACATCTAATTTAATATGTCCATATAAAAATCTTTTATATTTTCTTGCGTGACCGTCAATAATTTTTTTTCAGTTTCTAGATTTTGTCTTCGCTTATGAAAAACATTTTACATGAAAGTTTGTTATTCAGTCAATCAATCAAAGGTTGTCTTTATTTCACGGAGTTCTTCTTATTTCACGAAGAAAGCAGTTTTGTTGTTGATTTTATTTGCGAGCAAATTGGGAAAAATAAACCGTTTGATTTGACTTGTATTTGTATGGTATGAAATCTCGCGCGCGTTGCGGGAATCGGCGATAGGCGACGAGATTTACGAGCTTACCCACAATTCACAGCTTAACTTCCTCTTTTATAGGCGAGCGTAAGGTTCGTGTAAAAATAATCGAAATCTATCAGAAAATCGCTTGAAATTACCACCATCAGTGGACGTATGCCTTCCATATTATAGGAATCTATTCTTCATGAGTTTTTTAGCAGGATCCATTAAAAATTTGTGTCCTAATTTGCCTGAAATACTAAATATCGACTGCGATATTACTATGAAAAAATGTGACATTCACTGATAATATGCCGGAAATCTACGGATATTTACATCAAGAAAGGCAGTTTGTTTAATTAAAATCTAATCTGGCTATCTTGATATTGTATTCATTTATCCTAAGCATTCTGAAACCGCATTTAAGTTTGCCATTAACTTTTCGGTGATGAAAATATATCGCAAAATAGTAGTGAGGCCGAACTGTGAAGTCAACTAAATAAACTCGATTTGAATATTCGTTTTCGATGACCAATCCTCCATTCAAATATTTTATATAATTTGATCATGAATGTATTCGGACTGATGTCGAATATTATCTTGCCTGAAAACTACCTTTCATATTTCTCTTACACAGATAAGCAAGATGACTCGCTATTCATTAGATCCTGAAAATGTTGCCAAATGTAAGTATCTTCTTCATCGATTAGATTGAGTTCATACGAGTTTGGCAGGTGATATTTTGCCACAATAATGCAGCTTTATTCCTATTTACGCTATTTCGCCAATGGCTTGTGATAGGTTGTATTTAAAATGAACCCTAATGACATTGAAACTCTAAACCCAAGAAAATGATTTTATTTTTCATTTTAGCATGCCATTGGCAAAATAGTATTTACATAGATAATGCTGCTTCCAATTAGTTTATCGTATTTGAATAATTTATGATTGCTTTTAATCTTTTTAGCGGCAAAAGCGAAAGGTTCTCATCTCCGGGTACATTTCAAGGTGAGCTTCATTATTCAATATCGAATCACTATTTTAAAGATGTTGCGAGAAAATAAGTGATTAATATTGATATGATTTTGTTTATTAATATAGAACACTAGAGAGACGGCTCAGGTTATTAAACACATGCACTTGTCTCGCGCGAAGAAGTTCCTGAAGAATGTCATTGACAAGAAAGAGATCGTTCCGTTCAGAAGATTCATGGGCGGTGTTGGTCGTCATGCACAGGTTATTATCATAATCAATACCGGTTTATGCAGTCCGCCTGATACCTAGAACTACCACTGGGTTACGGCCCTTCCATTTTTTTTATCTAGAGTCTAATACGATTCAACGTATCCAATTAGATTAATTTTCAGTGAAATCTAAACCTGAGTGAGAAAGTGAATCTCATGGCTATTCGAGGGCTTTTTTGATGATATTTGGATTTGTGGCCTAGAAATCCAGTTCAAATTTCATTGAAAATGAACTAATTTTCACTATGAATAACCTGGTACGTGTAATGCTTGCACCTCTTTTAATCGCGAACTTAATATGTTTGATGTTCATTTCAGGCTAAACAATGGAGAACTACCCAAGGAAGATGGCCGAAGAAGAGTGCCACGTTCTTGTTGGATCTTTTGAAGAATGCCGAAAGCAATGCTGAATATAAGGTATGTTGAAGAATTTTGTATCAGTACTCCAAATAGACCATATTGTTACCGCCCTATTCTCTTGAGCAAGCACCATCCTTAGTTACAACATTATTCACGAAGCCCAGGCACTAGATGCTTACCCGAGCATTGATTTGAAGATGGCAAATCAATTCAAATTTTCATGAGATTTTGGTAACACCATAATCAATACCGACAGATAAACTGCTCAACATAGGTTAGGGACCTGGAAAATGAATGATATGAAGAAATTGAGGTTTCTATTTAGTTTCTCTATTTAGAAAACATACAGGGGAAGACTTTTTACCCAGGACTTTCAGATGGCATATACTCCCAAGAGGGGGTTTTCCTGAGAGAACGGTATTGAATAATTGAATCTATGTAATAGTATGAATACTGTTTATGTTGCAGGGTTTAGATGTCGATCATTTAGTCATTGAACATATTCAAGTAAACCGCGCTCCTCAGATGCGACGAAGAACGTACAGAGCTCACGGTCGAATCAATCGTAAGTTTCATATAGTTAATCTGCTGTCAGAACTTCATTACCGGTCCGAAAATACACCTTACTCATTTGAGTGCTTCTAGGGAACATCATCTTGGCTTAAGGTTAGAGATATAGGCTGGTGGTAATACAAGGTCCTTTCAATTCCTTGATTCCTTAAAAACCCCTTAAAGGAAACTGCTTTTCAAGATGCTTGAAACTCCTTTTATTAGCGCATAATGCCTGAAATTCCTTTCAGACTCCTTCAATTTTGAAAAAAAGCATTAAGAAATGTCTCGTTGTACAGTAGACTACAACTAAATCGATACAGTTCGGAACAGGATTTGTTTTTACCCAATACCTGTTACTGAATAAGAAGCTGAGTTAAGTAGTGTAAAGGATAAAAATGTGCTTACAAAATTACCAAAGGGTCATTCATTTATTATGTACGCATAAAATTTGAATTTTTCAACTTCCCTCCCCCTCTGTATGCAAAATCGGCCATTTTTTCATATACATTAAGCATTACAGTACGCAATTGCACTGACCCCTCCCCTAATGCATACGTAATAAATGAATGACCCCAAATTGATGGTGTACCGTGATATACAGTACTGATTTAGGAATCTTCAGAAGTCAGGATATGAAAGTGATGATGCAGATGCTTCCTCAAAATTTTATCCTTGAATACTCCTTATATCCAGGAATGAACGATCAGTGGGGACCCTGTGATAATATTAATTAATGTTAGCCGGTTCTAAACGGCCTTGCTAGATATAGTGCTAAATCAGCCCTTAAAATCATTGTTATCATTGTTTAATCGAATGATTTTTGTTTTCAGCATACATGAGCAGCCCTTGTCACATCGAGATGATTCTTTCCGAGAAGGAACAGGCTGTAGCGAAAGCTCCTGAGCAAGATGAGCCCGTCAAAAAGAAGGTCTCGCAGAAGAAACTTAAAAAGCAAAAGATGATGATGAGAGAATAGAATATATGATTTTTGATCATAGAAAAATAAAATAATGTATAAAGAGGATAAGGAATCGTTAGAATTAATTATTTTAGGTCTATATTTACTGGATTTTAGTTGCTTATTCTATCTTCAGTCAAATTCACATTGCTACTCATTGGCTTGAAGGATTTCTGAGGAATGATACTTATCATATCAAATGTGTCATCATTTACCTTCAACGAAGAAAGCCATTTACACACAGCCTCTTAGTTAGATTCCTCTGTTGTGTAAAATTAGATGGAAGAGAAAAAGCGCCATTCATTGATGGACCATTATTCGTTGTGAAAGGTTTAGATTCGTCATTTCAGAAAAATGTTCTCTTGACGGAATTCAGTGTTGTTACAATTGAAAATTTATACGGTAGATGGCGTATTAGCTATGATTTATCAGCATTTTACATATTCCGTTACGAAGGTCGGCTAAAAAAAACCGAATTATTTTAGAATTATTATCACCCCAACTAAGAACTTTGAACGTTCATGTGAATTGAAATTCCAGGAAATCTAATTTTTTGTTTGAATAATGATTAGAGGTGGATATGTTTTACGGTTTGAGATGATCGCGGCACTTATCTGAAATTTATCACGATTGCCTACACAGTACGTGCGTGACAGACATTCCTTTTAATCGAACTATGTACACTCCAAATGCGATTCCCTACGATTTTGCTACATTGTAAATAAATAATTGTTTCAGCAAAGAAAGGTGCCGATCATAATTTCTAAGTCATTTTTATAGCAAACATCTTTCGATGATGAGACAACAGATCAGCATACTGGTGTAATAAACTACCTAGTTTCGCCGCGCGGCGCTGTTTTAATCGGGATTCGAACCCACTCGATTATTTCAAAGTGTCAAGGTCTACTTTCGAATACGAAATAATATCTATGACAAGCAAATGATTCTATTTCACGCAAGACGTTATGAGATCTGAAACCAAAGCAAATCACCATATTCATAAAAATATTTCAAGATTTATTTTATACTTTTCGGAATATATCATAACGACTTTCAATCGCTTCTATTTGTAAACAACATCGAAACTAATTTCGCGATTGACCAATCAGGTTTCGAGGTTGTTTACTGCATCTTTCACCATACACAGCGCTGAATTCATGAATGGTCGCGGTTCTAGCGACTCAACCAGCCCGAAAATGCCGAAAATATCACCGCGCGACTGTCACCGAGACGTCGAAAACGGCTGACATGACTGAGAATAGGAGATCATAGAGGAATCTATTCGTAGTTTAGCTCGACACGCCGTCGTGGCATCTGGAATGCCGGAAAATATTCACCACATTTCATATCTGGCAATGTCATCCCCGACTTATTTTGGTACGTGTTGTGTATGAGAAAGTCAGTGTGCTTACCCTTTTATTACTTATCATCAGACAGGTGTGTACGTGTACAGCTTCCTAACTTTAGCATATTTAAATAAAAATAAATATAGGAAATAAGTCATTCATTCATTCATTCATATTCGTTCAGTTGAAATGATTTAATTTTTAAAAGATGGACAAGTTAAAACAAGGGTAATGACACGGCCAGCAGCAGTGGCTTGCTGCTGCTGCTGGGGGTAAGACTGCAGGTATGGTCTGTGGTGTGGCTATGTGGTGCCTACTGGCCCAGCAAGGACTCGCCCTGGTTTTTAGTAAATATAAGTTTTAACAAACACGATTCACAACCTGCAGTGCAGTTGCGCCCGAGACGTTCGAGATACCAAATTTTCAAAACTCGTCTGTGAATCATATGATGCATTCCACTTAAACTTGGTGTCAACTCTCTTCATCATCGAGTACTTGATCCATCCTTGAAATAGATGCAAATTTGCATCATTCAATGTTGACGATGCACTATTTGAACGATACACGATATTCAATATGTGAATAAGAGTATGTTTTTGAATAATTTTTGAGTTTGAACAGGTTTTGTATAAATCTATAGTCCTTGGCCTGAAATTACGGGACAACATAACCCGAGGCTCCGTCACTGTTGGTTAAGAAATAAAAACATTTTGTGCTCAATACCTCGGACCTGAATCAAACTACTAATAGTAGGCAATTCAACTGATAGGCTATCGACCCCAGTTTCAGACGCCTACATTCATAAACTTCATGATTGTAGGCCCTTATGTGAATTATTTGCCGATTGTTTCCCGCACTGGGTATTCAGTTCACATTCGGCTCCTTTGCAGATGACTCAATGCTATTATTCCGAGAAAAAATGTATAATGAATGTGGTCAGTCACGCTGCTGGCTAGTTTAATTACCTGTGTGAATACATATCTTCTTTGTAGGCCCAACTCAACTCACTGGTTTGAAAACTAGGTTGATACATTCTAATAAGAGTGATGATTTCTATTATTATTAGAGAGGTTACCTGTAGCCTTAGAATTTTCATGTGCCCGGATTTTAGGAAATTTTTTTTTTGCTGCAAAACTCGGTGCTCAATGGTATAATCTGGGAATTTATAATAATGGGAATGAAATTTAGGATTTATTGAAAAATTTAAGATTCAAAAAACTTTTTACTGAATATGGGTTTTATCGATGTTACTATAATATGATTTGTATGTGATGAATATTTTTTTGGTATTTTCAGTAAATGTCTGTCCAACATGAAGACAACGTATTTTCAATGTGTATTCAACATTTTGTGCATATATGGAATAAGTTTGGCCCGGGTTGATTTTGTAAACGCAAGCAATGAATTTTCCTCCGCCATTGTTCATTCAGGTAAGTTACGGATCTGGGAACGGTTTTATAGACGGCGTTATTTTTAATCTAGGGATTAACTGAACCCAGGTATTAAGTTAATACCAGTCCATAAAACCAGTGTCTGGGTTTTACTAGGCCCAATTTTTACCTAGGACTTTAATTATTTTAATTCAAGGACTTATTATAAATCTAATTTGTAGGAGCTGAAAGATCTTATACGTCAATGATGACTATGATAATAACTGTATCGTTACATTCGAGATTGATTATATTTTATTCCGCTATTTTCAGAACAAAGAAAGTCACTTAAAGAAAGAAACGACAAAACTAGTAAGTAGAATGACATTAAACCCACAGATTTGAAAGATGATAATGATTATATCAAGTAGGGGTTTATACAGGCCGGGGTACTAGTGCAATTTTGGGGGAAAATTGGTATATTTAGTGCATAAGTGCCCCTATTGCATATTTGGACTTCGAAGTGTCCTTTTGGGATATGACAAGTTCTTAAGCCCCAGATCCTCCCCTGTCAAGAATTAAAATCAAACGTTTCTAACTTCTCTCGCCGTTGAGACCACCATCAGGTGTCCAGAATGTCGATCATGCAGGTAAAACCCCAGGGGCCAGTTTTATAGAATAGCATTAGCTTTAACCGGGGGGGCTAACTCGGTTTAAAATGAATTGAGTTAGCCCCCTGGGTTAAAGTTAATACCAGTTCATAAAACCGACCCCAGTAATCTATTCTTTACTTAAATTCGCAAAAATAAAACAATGATAGCATTCTCCTCTATTTCAGTATGTTCCGATGTTATAATAGGAAATACGGTGACGGACTTCGAGAAATTACGAAATTGTCGAGTGATCGAGGGCTTTCTGAAGATATTACTGATCGACACGGCGACGTCGGAAGATTTCGACAACTTGCGTTTTCCGAACCTGATCGAAATCACCGATTACGTGTTGCTGTTTCGCGTTTACGGATTAAAATCGTTGCGCGCGTTGTTGCCGAATTTAACGGTCATCCGCGGACACAACTTGTTCTTCAACTACGCGTTGGTCGCGTATGAAATGCCCGATCTGGAGGATTTAGGTTTGTACAGTTTGACGGCGATTCTGCGCGGCGCCGTGCGCCTCGAGAAGAATCCGAAACTCTGTTACGTCGACACTCTCGACTGGGATTTAATCACGAACGTCGCGCAAAGCGATCATTTCTTCGTTCAGAATCGCGACGTCGACGAATGTGTGAACATTTGCCCGAAAACGGGTTGTCAGATTCGTCGACTTAGCACGGATATCGTACAGTCGAGGAGCGTCTGCTGGAGCAGTTATAACTGCCAAAAAGGTAAGAATGAGATCCCTTATTGAACAGGAAAACTCGGGGAATTAGAATAATCTAGAAAAACTCTCGGAATTTCAGAAATTTTGCAAAATGACCTGAAAAACTCGCGGAATTCGGATGTTTTTATAAATACGCGATTCATAAAGAATTGATGAATTGTAACATTTTAAACCTAGACTTTTGTGTTAAGCCTATAACAAAGAAAAATCAGGGAAAATTCAGGAAATCTGTCAATTGGCGGAAAGTGGCCACTGTCTTGGATCTTCCATTTAAGCTTTTATTTGTATTACCCAAAAATTCGCAGAATTTTGACAAATTTCTGTTGAAACAAAGAAAAATTTGATCAGTGAAAAGGATCAGGATTTGATCAGTCCAAAATTACATTCGTATCCAGTATTTCAGTTTGATTTTGATAATTATTTGAGACAAATTGCAACCTAATCATTTAAAGAAGAGGCCTATTTAAATTCAGCTTAGAAATTCCCGGGCTTAGAAATCTGCCTCCCTGGAAAATCTGGATCGTTCGAAAAAATCCGTAATTAGCACATTTAATTAATCACCAATAGATATTACACATGGAATCATGAATAATCATATCAGCACAGTACGGAATTGTCAGCCTTGAAATTTGTTTATAGCAGACTCAGTTCGATATGACCTAGTTGAACCTTTGTAAATACGCCATTTTTTTCCGATGCTTCTTTTTTTCCACAACAACGTAGGCCTATTTGTTTTCAAATACTTGTCAAAATAGCACCTGGACTTGATGATAATAGACCTTGTGTTCATCGATTAATACAATGTATTCATTGGTTTATAAGTACTTAGAGTGACCTTCGCGTTAAATCTGTTCGAATTGATACAAGATCGATTGTTGGAAATGTGGGTTGTCTAGTAAAATCTTATCCTTAGCAGAAATTCTGTTTTCCAATCGCCGGGATCACACGAGTTCTTTTAACCCGGGCCAAATTAGGCCCGGAACAACCATTCACACGGGTATTAAATGGGCCTATGCCCCAGGCCGGAGCCAGATTTTAGCACAGGTCAAATTATTACTTGTAAATTGCTAATGGTTCCAGAAAGAAGGAACTTCGCTTTGTTTAAGCTTTGTTTAGTATCGGGTGAGTGGTTTACGTGTGAACGCGCTCTCTAATTAGGCACGGGCCAAATTTGACTCGGGGTCTGATCCGCGCCAATTTGGCCCCGGCCAAATTGTCACCGTGTGATTGGGGCTATAGTTAGGTTCATTCAGTTACGTAAATCGGGAAAAAAGTCAACACCGTTTTACAGAATAAATGTCATTGTACCAATTTTACCCCAGTTTTATATACAAAGGTTATTTACGTCTATAAAAGCTGTTTGTGAATTCTTTCCTAGTAAATGCGCCCCATAAATTCATGCGGAGAGTGATATTTCGAGGAATTTAGTTCCGCATGTTTTTATATATATATATCGGTTGCGCGTTTTCTTCCTAGACCCGATTACAGTCAAGTACGTTTAAGTTATCAAAACATTGGCTCGATCTAGATGACTTTATATCCTTGTTAGTAAATATAGATGAAATCCACTTTCGAATTCAAAATGATTTAGGGCCTAGTTGTTTTCGGGTTATTGCCTTTTCCTCCGATATATCCGCACTTTCCATTTCAACTTATGACAAAAATGCCTCTGAATGAATCATAACAACAGAGTTGTAGTCCTACAATATAAAATGATAAGAGTCTGCTGATTTCATTAGCCGTAGGTAGAATGAGAAAACATAGAAAAATTCCTAGTTCATACGCAAAGGATCAGGGGCGGGCGCAGGTAAAACCCAGTTAGTGCTAACCGTGGTTCGTACTAACCGTGGTTAGTACACTGTGTTTAGGCATAAATGGGCGCAGAAAATCGTTGTTAGCTAACCACATCTTCGTGCGGTCTCTTATTTCAATCTGGTTAGCCTAACCACGGATAAGCCACTAACCACGGATAAGCCACTAACCACGTTTAGGCTAACAGGGTTTCCTGCGCCCGCCCCTGTTGACTATCATTTAAACCTTTTGTTGTTATTTCAATACGAATATTGTGTGCATCATCTCATTTTTATGAAACGGGAAAATAAAAACATATTCTTTCTGAACTTGTTTGCGACCATCTATATATTTTTTTTGTAGTGTGTCCTGAAAAATGTTCCAGTAATCGTTACTGTCACGTCGATACGAATATTCATTTATGCTGCGACGAGCAATGCGTCGGAGGTTGTACGGGACCTAAACAAACTGACTGCGTCGCTTGTAAACACGTCTATTACCAAGGTCGATGTCTAACGCGTTGTCCATACGGGACTTACGAAGTAAGTGACACGCGCGAGAGTTTCACAAGTCTATTAATATTCGTAGAGGCGGCAGACGACGATGTTTCTTTTTTCGACAGTCGATTTTCTTTCTTCAGACGTCGGAACGACGACGAACCCGAGCGACAAACATTCCACTATAAATCTCGGTACAATGTTCGACTGTGTTATGTTTGTATAAGCCATTTATCTCTTGCCCGCGAGTTTTGATAATCTATGAAAAACAACCCGCACTCTCGCTGTCATGTAATACAGTAAAAAGCCTCGAAGGCAGTTCAGTCTTTGCACTTGCATTCAATATTTTTGCCGTCTCAAACCTGTATGTTGTTTTTGCATTTTTTTTCCCCTGTTTGCGCTTAGACGACCGCAAATGTCAGAATTTTATGGGCGGATAATTTTTTCTTACTTGCATTACGAAGTTCAAACAAGTTCGTTGTCTGTCCGAGTCGGAATGTATGCGGAAACACACGAAAAAATATCCGTGGAAACTAGTGGTCGGGAAGTGCGTGCTCGATTGTCCGAGCGGCTACACAGAGGATGACAGAAACCCGAAAAAATGTAAAAAGTGTGAAGGCCGATGTCCAAAAGGTAAATAAAAATGAGTATCGCGTAGGCTTAGCGATACGTTTCTCGGAATCATTCTATTCTTCGAACCCATACGCGATTTATGACTAATTCGGTTTAATTCATTCTTTAATTCAGTTTGCAGCGGGGCTAAAATTGATAACATCGCCGCGGCACAACGACTGAAGGGCTGTACGGTTATCAATGGAATGTTGGATATTCAACTGAAAGGAGGACGTAAGCATCAAATGAAATAATTCCCCAAAAACCTCAAAAAAATAGAGTTCCTTTTTGATTTATTTACTACGTTGAGACTATATTCTAATAAATATTGATTTCTCGTTCCGCGTGTTTAGAAAATATTGTCAAAGAACTCGAGGAAAGTCTGGGTAAAATCGAAGAAGTGACCGGTTACGTGAAGATAGCGCGATCTTTCGCGTTGGTATCATTGAATTTCCTGAAGAAACTTCACACTATTCACGGCGTCATAAAGGAAAATAACAAGTAAGTCGTCGTCGTCTCCTCAAATGCGACAACGCGTAGTGTTAAAAAATCAACTTGATTATGACGTTTGTCGCTGTCGTTGGGCGGATCGTGACTACATGAAAAAACAGACTATTACCTGAAATGTTATTTAGTTTAGTTTCTGTTTCATGACGTCATGTTATCGTATTTATATGATTGCGTTATAGGCTTAGGTCTAGTGGTAACTGTAAGCAGTAATAATTCCCTGGATGATATAAGTTCCCCCAGGTAGAAATCCCGTAGGCAAAAATCCAAGATAAAATTCCCCTAGTTGAAATTCGCTCAGGTAAAAAATCTAGGGCCATTGCTGAAAAGTTGGTTAGAGATTTCACGGGTGGATAAATACCAAAGTGACAATGAACTTTTATTTGTCACTACTTTGTCAACTAACCACTGGTTAATTCTAACCAACTTTTCAGCCGATCACGCCTGCGTTTTATGAACTTTAAAGAACATTTCATGAATACAAATAAATCAACCTTGAAATTGTTTCTATTTGCGCTTCATTCCGAATCTGTTGGGGAATTTACTGGCTTTGATGAATTGGGGATTATTACCTAGGGGATTTTACCTACATCCTAGTAATCGGCTTTTCGTCTAAAACCATGGACAGGTTTGGAAATCTAGAGACAAGAGAATTTGCTTTAGATACTGTATCGTGGTTCATTTCCTACTTTGACTTTTAATCTACAGTCTATAGTTTAATGAGGGTAGATTTGTGTAAATATCCAATGCTCGTCTGTCTCGTTCTGACTCAGACATGTGCCTGTCACATGCGCCTGTACCATAGTTCTTTCAGTCGGTCAGACGTTTTGACTAAGAACCTTAGCAAAAAACGATTTATGCCTTGTTTCTCATTTCTGCTGAGCTGAAAAGTGAGACCCAGTCGGCCACCTATATATACTCTGTGCATTGATTTTCTTTCAAATCATGCTCTAACTTACTATAACAGACCCGGTAGTTATAGAAATGAACTGATTACAAATTTTATTGCAGTTTACTAAATTACCTGGCTGATCAGGAAAAACAAAGTATCATTTTATTTTAGCCTTAGGCCTTTTTAAACACTTGGAGAGCAGATTTTTTCGAGAAAAAAGTGGGAGTGAAGGGAAAGAAATTTTTGAAAAAAATAATTTTTAGGCAAAAAAAATGTATACCTCGTTTCTGCGCTCTGTAGTTAATTTTAGTCAAATGATGGTAGAAATGAAAATAAAACTATAACTTTTTTGCAATTCATAAGAAAATTGAGATGAACATAACTTACTACAAGTTACTTCATTAAACCTCAAGAGGGGCGTATCAAAAAATTCCGATGAAAATACACAGCAGGATTTGAAATGAGGATTTTTGCAGAAATCTGTGAGGCGGATCCATAGTCCAAGTAATTAAGAAAGAAGTCTTTGGGTGATTGTATTTTACAAATTTGAATGAACTGACAGAGTAGTAGTACACAGTACAAGACTGAGCGTATCAGACATGTGATTGTACGGTATTTCTGTCAGTCAGACATGCGCCTGTCGAGTATCTCGTTGTCGGTAGTCGATGAGTTTGTTTACCTGATCCACTTCTCGGTGAAGGTCACATGTGTTGACAACATTGACTCTCTCGTTCGTTGCAGAAAATTCAATAAGTGAGTGGGAGAACCCTGCGTGCGCGACTATAGTGAACGACTCCACTCCGCATTGCTTTCACTGTCTGGAATGCAGTTAATGTAGTCATGATAAACACATTATAACCAACTTTAATCATTTTAGAATTTCTAATTCAGACTGTATTCCTGCCGAGTCAATGTCCGTTGATTCTATTTATAAAATACTTGAGTTATTTTTTTTTTTCGAAACTATTTTTGATATTTTGTTTACATTATCAATTGATGATGGAGAGATTGAACTATATGATAATACCATTTCTAACAACAATAGCTGAAGATATTTAAGACCGCGTGGGGACTGACCTGCAAAAACCTTGAAATCAGAAAAATATAGAAAAAAACTAGGAAAACTTTACAAATTTTGTGCGGGTTTATCAGTACGTGATTCAATTATAATGTTACATTTTAAACCTGGATATATCTCGTGATTCACTCATTCAACTCAGGGAAAACTGGGCTCTGTTTTATGGACTAGCATTAAGTTTAACCTGGAGGCTAACTTAATTCATTTTCAATTGAGTCACCCCACGGGTTAAAGGTAATACCAGTCTACAAAACCGGGCCCAGGGAAATTATAAATGGCTGAAAAGTGGTCGCACGCAATAGTTAAAGGAGATCCTTTCTTTTTAAAACTGAAAATCGCTTTAGCGTGGCCGGTAAATAGAAAAATTAATCGAATGATCGTTTCTGATTTCAGATACGCCCTATTCGTCATCGATAATCAGAATCTATTGGATATTTGGAATTTCACGACTCACCCGAAACTGAAAATCGGCGCAGGAAGTTCGGTTCTTTTTCAGCTCAATCGAAAACTGTGTAGAAATAAAATCGACGTGCTGATCAACCAACTCGGCTTAAAGGATACGATTACGCCTGAAGATATCTCGTCTAACGGTGATCTAGTTGCTTGTAAGTGTATTCGTTTGACTGTCTGTGTAGTATACACGTTCTGACGTATTTCAGGTTCTATTTTCGCTTAACCCTTTCAGTGCATCTACACTGCAGTGCGGTGTATAAATCAGTGATGGATTTTGCTAGTACACTGCATCGCAGTGTAATGATGCAATTAGTAATTATCTCTCGTCAAAAATGGCAGCACCTGTCAAACATAGTGAAATACTAGTATTTCGGGTTCTATTTTCGCCTAACCCTTCCAGTGCGTCTACACTGCAGTGCGGTGTATAAATCAGTGATGGATTTTGCTAGTACACCGAACTGCGGTGTATTGATTTAATTAGTAATTATCGTCAAAAATGGCAGCTCAAACAGTGAAATACTAGTAACTAACGATACACCGCGCTGCGGTGTAGATGCACTATAGTGGTATTCCCGTTACTCGAAACACTAGGGTGGAATCTTTAAAAATTTTCAAATTATCTCCAGCACTATGGGGTATCAATTAGTTAGCACTGAAAGGGTTAATAAAACAGATTATTCATTGATCGTTAGAAATTTCTATCATTTCGAAATATGTTGGAATGAATTTGACTGCGGGTTGGTTTCTATTTTGAAATGAATCGTTGAACTCATTCGCGATGTTAAGCCTAATTCAGGTCGCATTAGATCTCATGTGACGGTGATGTACGAATCACATGATTAAAGTGATCTTGGCCAAATCGGCGACATGTGACATGAGTATTCTTAAGACCGAAGCGCAGACGATCGCATCGGATCTTAGAGCAACCTGAGTTTGGCTTTGAATATAATTAATATTATTAATATTGAATTTGAATATTAATTTTGGATATTGAAATAGATTTGTCCGATAGACTCGTGAATCAATGCGGGATTCAATAAAAAATGAATGAATTGTAACTGATTCACTCGGATAATTTTGTATTATCGCATGGGAATTAGTAAATACGCGGAAGTGGCGCCACCTTGTGTATAGGTAATGAAGAGCGGGCTGAAAAGAATAACACAATTATAATTGCAGGCGATTTAGTTAAGTTGAAACTGAAGCTGTTTCGTGCCGGCAGTAATCTAGTCGTTACGTTTACTAGTTTCAAAACTGCCGACCCCCGTCAGATACTCGGGTACGCGGTACATTTCCGCGAAGCGTAAGTACCGTGTCAACCGCCAGGTGCCGCGCTTCGTAGTAGTTCCTCCTTCTAACGCCGCGTGGTAAGCACTTTTTGCCATACGTTGAAATTGACCTAGAGTCGGCAGCCTTGAGGAAATCTCTATAGAAATCAGGATTTAAACATTTAACAGTACCGTAGTGCTACAGCAGTACTCTCATCATCACAGTCAACGAAGCTATTTATTACTTATAGCCTAACCCTAACCTATCCCATCATAATGCATAACCTTACCCTAACTCTAAACGCACTACCCTAAATGCTAATCTTTTGCATTTCAAAACACTGCAATTTTGATTTCATCATCGCCCGGTCGCATAGCGTATGGCAAAAAGCTATGATAATCGTCAACATAACGTCTCTAACCATCATCATATATGTGCTTTATTATTTACAGGCGATATGAAAGGTATCAATTTACAGTTAGTTCACAAATACAGTAATATGCTTCTCTTCACGTGGACAAACTATCGCAATCCGGACCAACGTCAATTGTTGGGTTACGTACTTCATTACAGAGAGGCGTAAGTTGACCCAATAGCTGGTGTTCATGTGTTGTGTGTTACAGGAGAATGAGATGTTTTTACATTGAAACTGTTTCTGATATTATAACTGGGTCCTTACGACTCCTTGATTCCTTTAAAAAAAATCCTTCTAGATGGAAAATGCTTTTGAAGGTGCTCGAAACTCCTTTAATTTGAGCAAAATGACAGAAACTCTTTTAAAACTCCTTTAATTTTGAGAAAAAGACAATTAGATACTTTCAAAGTTGTACATTAGACTACGCCTAAATCGGTATTTAGTTGGAACCAGGATCCTTTTGGAACCCAAGTAGGCGGTTCCTGAATTAGAAACTCTGTTTAGGAGTGTAAAGGAAAAAAATCAGCTAAGTAAAACTAATTAATGGTTTACTAAGATAGAACACATCAATATGACATTGCTGAAATCATCTGATGATTTATTTCTCGACAGTTTTTGAAATAATTTTGTTTCTAGATAATGTTGTTGAACACTTTCTGCTGCCGTCTATGATTTGATCGGTCCTCGTGGACGTCATCAACATTCCGTCTCATATTTCGCGATCACACGAGCGCAATTCATGTAAATGCAAAAAGTCGATTGATTTCTAAATCGCGCTAACTAAAACCAAGAGTTGTGTTTTAACAAATTTCATATTCATCATGTGCTTAACATATTGTTATTCATTGAGTTCAGACACGTATAACCTGCTTCGTAAATGTTGCGTAACTCTTTACGAAATTACTTAATATCTTGGCGTTGCGCGCACAACATTATAATGCCAAATAGCACGAATCCAATGCTAATATGAACTTCAATAATTCTGTTTACATAAAAGCTTCATGATTGACGTCATTCATTGAATCTCGAACTGCTCAAAGATTCTCATTATTAGAATCGATTATTTTTAGCTTCGTTTGTTGTTCGGTTGTATTTGATTTTTGCATCTATTTTTTTGTAGGCCTGAGAAAAATATGACTATATTCAGCGGAAGAGACGCGTGTGGAACTGAAGTGTTAGTATAGATGATTATATATTTGAGTTTTTATTTCTTTTGAAAGATGGCAGCACCTGTCAAACATGAGATACATCACACCTAAGTGGTCTGCCAGCACTTTTGGGAATTGATTACTCGGTGCAGAAATGTTTTTAAATCGTTCTATATTTTTCTATGTTTTTAAATCATTCTATATTTAGTTGGAAGACGCAGGACGTTCGAGCAGATAATGACAAAACTGCCGACAAACTAGCGACTTTACTGACTGATCTAAAACCATGGACTCAATACGCGATTTATGTGGAAACGTACACTACAGCGATGGCTAACGAAGGAGCTATGAGCGAACTTATCTACGTCAAAACATTACCAGAATGTATGTACCATAGTCCGTCGTTTTTAGATAACAATCCAACGATTGTATAAGAACATTCTTCGCAAAGGACATTGAATATCTAAACTGTGAGGCTGTCTGTGCATAGACCTATGGCATTCTTTGATGATAAATAATGATATCATATGATATTATAAAATGTGTAAAATATTCCTCTATATATATATATATATATATATATATATATATATATATATATATATATATATATATATATATATATATATATATATATATAAATATCTATCTGACAGTTTCTTATGCCTCCCTCCGTTTAAAATGCTAGGTAAATTTTTCAAACAAAAACTAAATTAAAAACTAAATTTTTTCATTTTAAAACAATATCGTAGCATTTTCAAACATATCGACTACTACAACTACTATTTGAGAGTAGTTTCTACTCTTTCTAAGCGATCAACTTCTTCCAAAAACATCGAAATACTTTCAAAATCAGAATTATTATTGTAGTTCATTTTCAATTTAAGTACAATTTATGATGTCGAATTACTCACATATTTGGTGTGAAGTCTTCTACTATGAGAGATATCTAGTAAAAGAGTCTGGACCGGATTCTTTATCATACATTTTCATGGATATTGTGACATTTTCCCTTGTGATTTACGTCGAATGATTAAAAAGCTCGGCGACAATTTCATGTTTTAATAATCGTTGATTTTTCCGCAGCGCCGACTCATCCACGCGATCTGAACGTCGAGATGAAAAATCCTGGTGAACTGTACGTGACGTGGTCTCCTCCGCGACATCCCAACGGCAACGTTACTCATTATTTCGTGTATTGGGCTCCGCAACAAATTGAAGCAGCAGAATTTGATAAAAGAGACTACTGCGTTGACAGTAAGTACGCCCTCCGAAAACCACGATGTGATGAAATTTGAAAATCTGTGAGAAGTCGGGAAAATTCTTGGAAAATGCTAGAAAAAGATTGTCAGTATTCTTATCCCCTTTTTAAGCCATATACCGTAGCGAATATTATTTATGCGCAAGCTGTGTAAAAGTTTTAAAAAGTTTTATTCAAATCTACAGATTGTGACGTTTATGTTATTGATCCCTGCAAAAATGAAAAACTTAGAAAAATCTTGAAGGTTTTTGTGCAGGATGTGAACAATCCTGGTATTTTGGCACGCGTAAAGTGCGATAAAAAGCCAATTTTGATTTTGTAAAAAAAACTTGGAACATGGGAAAACCCGTAGTTCAACAATCCAGCTCCTGAGATGAAAATCAAACCGATTCATTTTATCATTTTGTCGTTGACGCTTTTCAGAACTTCGGTTCCCGACTCAAAAATCATCGGTCGTCGTCATGAGAGAGAACAAGAAAAACGAAACGACAAACGACGGCGGGCAGACGCAGTGTGGTAAACAGCCGAAGGATATCCATCTCGAGGAACAAGAAGTGATGTCGCAGATCGCGTTCGAAGATTTTCTACAAAGCGACGTTTACAGGAAACGTCCGACCAACATGACGCTGCAAGGCGGTAAAAATAACCCTAAAAGGCGGCATCGCCGTTCGAACTTAGCGATGCCGGCCGACGTCGCGAACGCAACCATGGAAACCTATCCGAACACGACTTACAATCCTAAGGTCAAGCGGCCGGCGTCTGCTAAACAGGATTACCTCGCGGTGATCGTTTATAACAGACTCTCCGTAGTGATACCGAACTTGAAACATTTCCAGGAATACAGCATCGAGGTAATTCATACAGACTATCATTGTTCGTATTGATTGTGTGTGTGGCCACGTATTGAATATAATGATTTATTGATTGACAGGTGGTCGCGTGTCAAGAGTATGAACCAACCAAAGATACAAAATACTGTAGTAATCGAGCTATCATAACTGCCACTACACTTCCTAATTGTAAGTACTGCCCTATATACTCATCCTCCCCCGGCAGGGATTCGAACCTGATGGCATTGAGATTGCCACGGCACGAAACCCTGCCATAATCGACCGTGTGCGCAGATACATGCGCAGTTCAGATGATGTGATTTTTAGCCAATCAGAAGTCCCGTTTTATTTTAGCCCGGGTTTTCCCATTTATAGTTCTTCCTTGAAATTTATCTCAGCAATTATACAACAAGCAATCTGATTGGTGCCGCAAGTTTTTTCGCGCAGCAAAGCTGCGCATGTACCTACGCACCCGGTCTACTGATGCAGGGTTTCGTGCCGTGGCTGAGTGTAGCGATGCCATCAGGTTCGAGTCCCTGCAGAGGGAGGATGTATATACTCGGATTTGACGAAAATTATTCAGTTTATTTACTTTAATTGACTTAAATTTTGCTACAATTTACTTGACTCTAATCTTATATTTGATAAATTCTAATAATTATTTCCGGGAGGATGTGCACTTATCAATGTATCGGGATTAGACTGGTTGCCAGTCAATTCAGTTCAATTAATCTACATACTCAGATCCAAAATAACTTTATTGATTCTGGATATTATGAATTTATATTATATTATTTTAAGTAATATGTTAATTTTCAAGGCCTCAATAAACTTTCAAGTCTGATTTCACGTTGATGTTTGTTTTCGTTTAGATAAAGCCGACAACATCGATCAGCGCAATATAACCATTAGCAACAATAGTAACGATCAGGGTGTGTTGATCAGGTGGAATGATCCTCTGCATCCGAACGGACTTATTCTTAGTTACGAAATCGAGTATCGTCAACTTAACATCGGAAATGTGAGTCTATTTTAAACCTCGAAAACCATTACATTCTTCTCAGTGAAATTGTTGAGATCCACCCAGATCTGCATTGAATGATCCTAAATACTTGTTCAATTGTAAACAACTTGCCATATTAGATAGAAAATCACTTAACACTGGATGGCCTCTTGCTTAGGAAATCGAGAAATCCTCGAGAATTTTGTGAAAAAAGCTAACATGAGATTGTTAGATGGCATGTGAAAAATCAGTTTCCATCTATGTCTTACATATTTGACTGCGTTAATTGATTGGATTCTTAGAAGATTGAGTCGGGTAAACGTCGTGCGTGTCGGGGAATAATAGGGGAAAATACGAATGAAAGTGGCCACTCAGTAACAGTCAACAGAATAGACTAATCTCTGAGCACCGGTTGTCATTTAATCGTTGTTTTCTTGTTCAGATCAAACCGACTGTCATTTGCATTCCGCATAAACAATATCGTAAGAAACGTGGATACAAATTGTCGAATTTGCCACCTGGCAATTATACTTATCGTATACGAGCTACCTCACTGGCCGGCAACGGGTCATGGACACAACAGTTAAACTTCTATATCAGAAATCCACTGAGTAAGTACACGCTCACCGACACCATTTGAAGTCACTAACGATGAAAAATGTTAATCTGAATTTGATGTCAAAGCGGGACTCTGAATGTTTTGAAGTTGTCAAACCCAGATATACCATTAATGCATGTATGATATGAAAATGTAGAGTGAATGAGGGAAAATCAGGGGTTAATTTCGACTATTCATTCTCAGAAGAAAATACCGGGGACAGGCAGGATCAGGGACAGGGATGAATCCCGGAATTTTGAATAGGGGACCTAAAACATCTGATGCCTAGTTGTATACAATATATGCACTTGGTAGGCCTACATGACTGCAAGCGTTGTAGACATGAAGCCTCTTATGGTGGATTCGGGAGTCCTCCCAAGAAAATCTGGAAAATATTTATCTTTTTCTTAGCATCTAGATTGATTCTAGAACAAAATGAGTGGCAATAATTTGCCACTGCATGTGTAACTTGCCGACGAATGGGTGGGTGGAGTGGTCCACTTTCCCCCCTTGGATGCACCCTCTCAGAGGCAATGTATCAAGGATTGACTAATTGTATATCAATAATGATGATTTTATTTCACATTTGTAGAGAGTGATGATAAATTCTGGAAAGAAGAAATTATAGCCTTAGTCTCAACGGCTGTGTTACTTATCATCGTATTAGTGGGTGGATTTTCGTTTTGGTATTTTGCACGAAAAAGGTAACCTTTTATTTATTACAGCAGACTTTTGCGCGTTAAAGAATGAAGAATGTTCGAATGTGTGAGCAACGAAGTGAATTTATTTTCAGATCTCATCAACGCATTCCTGGAATACTGTATTCATCCGTTAATCCAGAATACATGAGAACAGGAGGTTACCGTAAGTATTTCACCATTTCGATCGATAATTTTCAAATAATGCACAAGTAGTGAAGGAGTGGTAGTAGTTATTCCAAAATAACGTAAACTTCATTTTGAAGTGGTAGTAGTTATTCCAAAATAACGTAAACTTCATTTCGAGAACAACTGTATAACTCAACTGAACATTTCATATTTCGGCTATCATCCTGGTAAAAGCGGAAAATGCTTAAGGTTATATTGTTATCCTCATTCACTATATGAAGTTATACCAATGGGGTACCGGTACTATTACTGTGGCAAGCAAGTATCTGCCAGTTTCACTTGTTTCTTACAGTGAGAGCAGGAATCCTACAATATTTTATTTTTAAGGGGTGGCTGATTTTCAGAAGGGTGGATGTAAAAATGAATGGGGTAAAAAAAGTTGTTGTGGTGAACTTTACGTCGAAAATGAACTAATTTTCGCTGCATATAACACACTGTATAGTTGCGCCATCTGGTGTGTGCCGGCACCCCCTCGGTTATCCCTATGGATAGCAATAGAAACTTTGTTTCTTTGTTCGATTCAGAATACATAGCAGACGAATGGGAAATTGACCGTGAGAAAGTGAAATTGATACAGGAGTTAGGCCAGGGTTCGTTCGGTATGGTTTACGAAGGCATCGCGAAAAATCTTACACAAGACGAAGAATTGACGAAAGTGGCGGTGAAAACGGTGAATCTGAACGCGACGAGTCAAGAGAGAAATGATTTCTTAATCGAAGCCTCCGTAATGAAGTAAGTTTATGACTGTGCAGGGGGCGTAGCCAGGATATTGTGCGGGGTTGTTTTTGAAAAAAATACAGACAATGAGATCAGTTTTCAAAGGAGTTGTAAGGTTTAAAAAGTCCTGAATCTTTTATAATGTGTAAAGAATATATTGGAGACTCAAACATAGCGGAATTGCTAGGATTTTTGGGTTATTCACTCCTGGTTATGCCCCTCTGTACCGAATAATGATTTCAAATAGATTACTGGGAGTGAGTTGCCACAATAATCAATGCTGTAAGGATAGATTGTTTTCAACCCCACTGAACTACCTGATTAAACTTTACCTTTGCGTAATTGAAAAAATGGATTGGTTTTTACCCCACTGACTAGCTGATTAAACTTAATTGTAAGACTTGGACTTTTTAACCCCACTGACTAGGTGATTGAACCTTTGCATAATTGTGAAAAAAATGGATTGCTTGCTACCACATTGACTGGCTGATTAAACTTTACCATTGCGTAATTGTAAAGAATGGATTGTTTGCTTCTCCATTGACTTGCTAATTAAACTTTACCATTGCTGTCATTACAAATATTTCATAGAAATTGCTTCGGTCAGGTTATAGGTCTAGAGGTCTGGTACTGATAGGTTATAGAGGTCATGTACTGATAGGTTATAGAGGTCTGGTACTGATAGGTTATAGAGGTCCTGTACTGATAGGTTATAGAGGTCCAGTACTGATAGGTTATAGAGGTCCTGTACTGATAGGTTATAGAGGTCCTGTACTGATAGGTTATAGAGGTCCAGTACTGATAGGTTATAGAGGTCCTGTACTGATAGGTTATAGAGGTCCTGTACTGATAGGTTATAGAGGTCCTGTACTGATAGGTTATAGAGGTCCTGTACTGATAGGTTATAGAGGTCCTGTACTGATAGGTTATAGAGGTCCTGTACTGAAAGGTTATAGAGGTCCAGTAGTCACTGGTAAACAATTACCATAATAGTTAATGAAATCTTAAATCTATATGCTCATTTGTTTTATATGAAAATATTTGCATGGATGATTATCTTTTTTGTTTTCAGGGCGTTCAAGTGTAGCCACGTTGTAAAGTTACTAGGCGTTTGTTCAATAGGTGAACCGACGTTAGTTGTTATGGAACTTATGCCTAACGGTGACCTCAAAAACTTCCTACGATTGCATCGACCCGATGAACTGGTTAGTGTTCCTCTGACTATCAAAAAATGATTTCAGCAAAATGAACAACAGCCAATTGTAATCCTGATAATAGAAACGATAATTTATGCATCAATGAGTTATTCATAAATGTTAATTAGCCGACTTGTCCTACATAATTGAAAGGACATCCTTAAGGCTTTACTGGGAAATACCATGGAAGAATATTGGCGAAAGATCGGCGATAGCCATACGTCAAAATAACTGATTTATTCCTGAATATTGAAATTAATTGCATATGTATTTTGTTTTTTCGGTCAGCAGGAAAATAACGGCAAGGTTCCACCATCGTTGAAACAGATCCTACAAATGGCTGGCGAAATAGCTGACGGGATGGGCTACCTGGCTACTCAGAAGTTTGTACACAGAGATCTGGCTGCTAGAAATTGTATGGTGGCTGATGATTTAACCTGTAAAATTGGAGGTAGAAAAAAAAACTACACATTCATATAAGAAATAAAACTTAGAATTATGAATAATTGATTGATGATTTCGTTCGTTTTAATTTCAGATTTTGGAATGACTCGAGATATTTATGAGACAGATTACTATAAGAAAGCTGGAAAAGGTCCGCTACCTGTCAGATGGATGTCTCCAGAATCGTTAAGAGATGGTGTTTTCTCCAGTCAATCCGACGTGTGGTAAGAAACTCACGATGATATTACGTACAGAAGAACCCGCTTAATTTGATGCTCGAGAAATCCGATTTAAACATATTTTATGTATAAGTGTAAATGATATCGGGATGAGATCAAAATCCAGATTAAACTGATCCGAATTAAGCGAGTTTTCGCCGTATATTTGAATTTGTAAATATTTTTGCCGTTTTTCATTCGTGCTAAAACCTTTCCACGCAGGTCGTACGGCGTAGTTTTATGGGAAATGGCGACGCTTGCTGCGCAGCCTTATCAAGGTTTAACTAACGAACAGGTTCTGAAATACGTTATTGATGGTAATCTAATGAAGAAACCAGAAGGTTGCCCCGATAAACTGTAAGTTTTACAACACTAGTGATTCAGCGGATCTTATGTGACTAGGTAAAGAATTCCGTAAAACAAGCGCAGAGCAATTTCATCATCGTCGGTTATTTTCATCCATTTCAGATTTAGTTTAATGACATTATGTTGGCAAATACGGCCGAAACAGCGGCCGACTTTCGACGAAATAGTGGAATATCTCATACCAGATCTGAATGAAACGTTCGTAAAACGTTCGCATTTCTTCAGCGACGACAACGTGCGCGAAGAAGACAACGGCGACGCGACGGAACAACGCGACGATGGCGATAAATACGGGGATTACGTGGATGATTTGGACGCGACGGCAGCGGTCGAGACGACGCCGCTGCAATCCCCGACGCACGTCGGTAGTCAGGTCGTACTACGCGATAAAAACAATCGTCGCAAATCGATTCCCGTCGATCATGTGATACTACGCGATACGAAGGACTGTAGCAGTATTCTGATCGTCGACGAACAGCAGCAGACGCCGCGCGGAGACGACGCGGAACCGTCGCCAAAAAACCGTCGCGACTGCGTTCACTTAGAACCGGACGAGAACTGCGAATGTGCCGTTAACCCCGGGTCGCCTGCATCGGCCGCGACGGCGCGACCTCACAAGTCGAGTTCGAACTCTCATCTACACGCGACCGCGATGAATTCTAACCATGGCAACGGATTATCCAGCGATGACAGTAAAGGTAGCACGAAAAGTAGTCATTCGTATCTCAACGGAGGAGTCATGAACGGACATATGAAAATGCCAAAATCGACAAAATGCTAGCATCAAATGTAAAAAATCATGATATTATTTTTTGTTTTACTGACAGGCAGGGTTCGTACTAGTCCTGAATATACGGGAGAGATTTTTTAGTTAAAAATTTTCGTACATGTTTTTCACAGCTTGCAAAAGTTTTGAAATTATGAAAGAGTTATGGAATGATAGAAGTGTAGTGAAGTTAATTTTTTCTTCCGACTGAAGCTATGAAAAAGTTACGATATTTTAGAAGTGTCGTCTGAACAATTTTTTCTCGTGTTAACTGTTGGTCAAGATATTTTTTTTCGTAAGCTTTCAATTCTTCTGTAATGAGTATAAGCACATTTCGTAGCTATGAAAATTAGGATATTTCGCAATGAAATAGGTGTTGAAAATTGAAAACTGTGTATAGTACGAACCCTGATATCATCATCATTGTTATTGCTGTTGTATGTTCACTTGTGCGTGAATTATTGTTCTAAATGAATTGAATTTGACAAACGCGGATGTGTTTACACCGGCTCTCATTTTGTCGATACCAGACTCGATCAACTGAAATATTTAAACAATGTGTTGAAAACCGCTAAAACACAACCGAACCTAAAGAACCATCTTTCCTGGCAGGGATTTGAATCGGAGGAATATGAAACCCTGCCACACTAGACTTAGTGCGCGGCCAATTATTAGCCTATCAGATATCCCATTTTATTTTGGCCCGGGTTTTCCCATTTATAGTTGTTCCGTGAAATTTGCCTAAGCAATTATACAACGAGCAATTAGCTTGGTAATGCAAGTTTTCGTGCGGCAAACTCTCTCAACCAGTAAGAAATATACACTTGCGTATCTAAAATAAATAAGCATTCTACTGCCCATATTTAAAAGGCAGGCGTCAGTTTGTATCAGTGTCCTAAGTATATTCATGTACAAATGTAGTTTGTTGTAGTTTACTTCACTTGCTTTATTTTGACTTAACGGTAAAATTTCAAACCCATTGCGTTGGAAATTTTTTGACAAGTCACTGATGAAAGTATTCATCAAATTTTCGGCTTTGTTTGCAGTTTTTCTACCATTTTAGAATGAAGAAAGAAATTTTTCTGAATTTCAGATTTTTGATGTGGATGCCCGGGGTCGGGCAGGGTGGGATCATGTGCCCACAAATTACCGGTGACTCAATAATATGGACACACTTGTTGGTTTTCTATTACATCTCTGTAGTAAATATTTGCTTGTTCATTCAGTGTAAACTACCTAAATTTTGTGGTAGATTTTATAATTCTCAATGTGTATGAACTCGTATAGAACATAATAATTTATTAGTTAAGAATGTTCCTCGGTACAGTAATGTATCCCCCTACACACAGCTGGCCTCATTGAGGTTTTCTACGTGGAGAGAATTACCGGTATATAGATGTGTAACGTACATCGCGATCATACCCATATTTTTTAATCGTTGATAGTTCGAACCTTCGAATCAAAACCGATGATTTCATTTGCTGCGAAAAAAAAACCATGCTCGAAAATCTTTGAAATGATAATGTACAATTCTGTTTGTAAATCAAAACATTGTCGCGTGTGTTTGTCAAAAATCGAAATGAAATGAATGATATTGTATTTAGTTAGATGAATGAAATTGTGTTCATCCAGTTTCCATTTCATATGATTGTGTAAATGAAAAAGAATTCAAACTTATGATACACGAATTCAAGTATACAAAAAAAATAGTCATTATTATTTATAACTATTGAATGCGAACCATATCATGGAAATGTTTTATGTTTTTTTTTTATACCTGTATAATAGAATGAAGAGAACTTGGAAGAGTTATTGAATGTTTTTTTAACCGATTTGTGTACAGAATTAACAGTAGGTTAGAGATCGAGTTCTTTTCTGTTCGCGAGGAAAAGGTACTCGGTAAAATTGTGCTTTTCATGAGATGAAACATGATTTTGATCTAGGTTTTAAGCGTATAAAATTTGGTATATTGTATGATGATGATGATGTGAAACATTTTTACCGTGAAGTTTTATGCATTAGAAATCTACTGTTTTAGTGCTGAATTTTGGCCGATGGACGGTTCTTTTGTCTCGATGTGATGAAAAAAGGGTCGCTATTTTACTTCAGTCATTTTATCTACGGAACTTTCCGAGAGGTATTTAGGAGGACGACGGTACGTGTACGTACCCGTCGTCCTATTGTTATCGTGAAATCCGTCACGTCAAAACCATTACGTGCGTTTAATGCCACATACACATCTGAAAATTTCACAGTCGCTTAAATATGAAACATAGAAGGTTGAGTTTGTATATGGTGGATTTTTGTTATTTACAGTTATTTTGTCGTTTATTGCCAGAAAGTGTGGTATTTTCTTGTGCGTGTGTCAGCGGGATAATTGAATGTTTAACCATTAGTTGTTTTGTATCATTCACTCATTCCCATAATCAAACTTTCGAAGATATCATTCAAGAATTCTGATGAGCCTGCTGGTAAATATTCATTCTGTTCCACTTGGTCGATCGTTAGACTAGATTCAGGCCCTAAGGGAACAGCTAGCAAGTGGCCTTTGGTTCAGTCTGTGAACAGCTTCAAAACAACCGTGTTAACACATGGATGTGATGTACCCCATGGACTGCGTGGTCTATGTCATGGGTTCTTGGCGATTGTGCCGAGAGCAGACTGTATCCGGTGGTCATGTTAAGTATAACTTGATAGTATATGTATTGAACATGCATCGTGGCTAAAATGATACCTTCGTTTCCCAACCCCTCTAATTGTATCTAAGGCAATATCAATCTATGCCGACGACGATTTTGTTGATCGAGCTTACATATTTTGAACCTCAGGACCTTAGTTTTCAAACTTGCAGGGATGCCAACTGCTCCGTTTTTTCTTAAATCTCTGTAGGCTTATACTTTAAACTTGCATTGTATGTTGACTATAATCTCAACTCTTTGTCTAACAGTGTAACTTCGTTTGGACCTGACTTGCAAACATGTTTTAAAAGCACTACAGGTGTAAGCCTTTTCCAACCAAATTAACTCGTAAAAGTATCTTTCTAGTTAAAAGTTTAGAAATAATTAATACTGCTGGTGACACCGACGATTGTGGGGATAAATCTTATGGGTTTGATTCGAATAGATGAAGCAGAAATTGGAAAATAAAATGCACTTAATTCAATACAATCAATCCTTGATAAAACTACCCATACAAATGCCTGATGTGCTTTTCATTAATGACTTGAAAATAGTGTGCAATAGTGCTAGTATGTGAAAATGATTGTGTGCTATTTATTGATTTCTCGCGACAGAATATTTATATTTCTATCAGAACGACCTGTACTTACCAATGATGAAGATTTATTTACTGATGATCAAGATATACACGTAAGATAGCGTCATAACTGTTTTAACTGTAATCATGGTGTTATTCTGCTGTATGCATGTCATCCCTGTCAGTGTATAGTATAATATACCTCTCCGTATTATATATATATATATATATATATATAACTGGGAAAATCTCCATCCCATATTTTTTCCATCTGAGTTCGAGCTTTTGTAGCGTAATTTTTTTAGACATTTCAAAAGCAGACTCCACTTATAGCGGTAGCGCCAGCTCCGGGTAAATTTTTGGGGTTTCGGATTTTTTTCACTTTGAAAAGCGGATGGGACCGAAAGAACTTTTTATAGTTCTACCGGTTTTAATTGATTACCGAATGGACCGCAGCAAGCCGAGTCTGCTGTAAGTGATGAAATTTATCGACGAAAACAACTTCAAACCAAATATATTGAAAACGCTTTTCGCACGTCGCAGGACTTTTAATGAAGCATCTTCAGTGTTATAACTAAAACCTGACATGAAAACCCAATTTTGCAGTTGAGAATTTTTATTTTGTATATAATTGTATTTATTAAATGCTGTACAGTAATGTGTCATGGATCCTGTAAACCATGTTAAAAATATACAATAAAATGAGTTGTTTTAAGTAATATTGTTGGCCGTTTCTCTTTCCTTAGCTTTTCAATGATCTATGTGTACCAGGAATCAGCTGACACCATACAGATTACATCCTCTTGAAGTCCACCGCTTTCGTATAGGACCCGAGCACATTGTGCTCATCATTTTGATCATTGATAGAACGCTATATTCGTGTTATGATAAAGAGTATACAACAATAATGACGAAAAAAGAATATCAAGTCCGAGATATAGATTATTTGGCCGGATGAAACGGCTACATGGAAAAGTGAAATCAAGTAATCTTGTATGCAGTGCTTTTATTTTCACAAAATAGTACATATGAATGTATTATGCACGCAAGCTTGTAGGGCTAAATGCAACACTTTTTGGACTTGTGGATTGAGACATTGAACCGCCACGTTTCCCCATACGCTTGTATCGTTGTTCAATCCAAACTTTAGGCAGGTAATGTTGCGGCGGTGCTATTAGAACCAGACGACTGTCAACGCTGTTAGTGTTTTGAGCGCAGGAAATGAGTAAGACTATCGTCGATATGGAGATAGCTATCAGCCAGGCAATTAGTCCGATGAATACTTGTGGATTTACAAAGAGATTTTCACCTGCAAAGGTAGTATACAATAGCATCAAAGCAAGAATTTATCGAGGAACTTCGCAGTTAATCAAAACCGTTGAATTCTTGGATACCTTTTAACTTTCCACGGTTAGGTTTTTGAACCAACGTATTGTAGCATTCATAACTCCCTTGAGTATTCATACAGATCTGATTTTTTGCGCACGGAGATTTTTCATTCTGGCATTCGTCGATATCTGGAACAGTAAACATACATTTAGAATGCATACATACACCTGGGTCCAGTTCCACAGTTCTAAGTTAAAATTTGACCCTGAGTTAACTCATTGAAAATGAACTAATTTTAACTCAGAGTTAACTCTAACTCACAACTGTGGAACTGGACCCTGTGCTTTATATTCTAGTACAACTTATTGGATAAAATGTAAAATCGTACCATTACAAGAGACGCGATTGCTGGACATTCGGAAACCTTTACTACACCGACACGCGTAATCTGTCCCATACACTAAATCATCTTTGGGTCCATCATCAAGCTTATTCGGGTACAAATGACACAGTTCTTGACAACCACCATTCGTTATTAGACAACCATTAATTTCTGTAGTTGAAATACGTTCCGATATTGATTAACAAAAATAAAATCGCCTGTGAAGATCAGAATTAACTTAATTAATCTTATGACACGCACCAATACAAGTTTTACTGTCTATACCGAGTTTAAATCCTGGACGACAAGAACAAATAACATCAGCAAAACGTTCTGTGCAGATATCATCACATCCACCATTACTCAACCTGCATATTCTACCTGCATTTAAAAACATTGAATAGTTGTGGATCAAACACTATCGATACGCGATGACGGGACAGGAAAAACTCACTGGCAATAGCTCCGACTGGCCCTTTTTCTCCTTTGGTTCCAATCAAACCAGGCGGTCCCGGGTCACCTACCGGACCCTTCTTACCAGGTAAGCCAACTTTACCTTTAAGTCCAGGAATACCTGAAACAAGACATTATGACAAGTATAAGAACATTCGCGGAGACTTTCAACTACCCAGGCATTCATTACAGCATCGAATGAGTTACCTTGTGGCCCTGGAATTCCACGACGTCCATTTACTTTGGAAGGAATGCCTTTTTTGCCTCTTAGACCTACATCACCTGGAGGACCTGGTGGACCAGGTTTAGCAATGCGACCTGTAGGTCCAGGAATCCCCAAAATGCCTCGACTACCATCAGCTCCTTTAAGGCCCTTTTCCCCCTGGTCTCCTTGCTCTCCTTTATCCCCAAAAGGTCCCTGAAATATAAAGATTATAAAAGTAATCTTTGACAAATATGAAAAGTACCAGAACATGAATTTGCATGTGATAGATACCATTTTTCCCGGGTATCCAGGATATCCACGTGGCCCTCTTGCACCAATCAATCCCATTTTTCCAGGTAGACCAACTGGACCTCTGTCTCCAGTAGGTCCTGGTGGCCCTGGATGACCATCCGGGGGTGCGGGAGCACGTTTGTATACTTTAGCTGAAAGAATAAACAAAAGGTAAGTGAACAATCAATAATCATAGACAATTCAGAAAAAATACTTACTTATCTCAACGTTTAAAGCATAAATTCTATCAACAGTTTTAGTCGAAGCAGATGAAAACTGCCCCACGCCGACTAATTTTGGCTGATAAAGTACGAGCACTTGACTTCCTTCAGTTGGATTTTGTGTAAGATTAAAAGTCATCGGGGATTTTCCGTCGGTCGAAAATCCTAATGTGTCACCAATCATAACGGTTACTGGACTGGGTGGGTAAACCTATGAAAGAGTGAGCACGAAAACTATCAATTTCACTGGGACTCAACAATTTATGCAACATTCACGCTCGATTACCTGATGCGTTTTTGGAACTTTATTTGCTCTGATGCCGAATGAATAAACCAATTCCCAGATATCGTTTAGAACCGGTCGCCATAATTGTAAATATACGGCCTTATTTGTAGCGAGATAAACGCTGAATCGATAAATGAATCCATTAATTGGACTAATCTTCTTCATTAAGACGTAACCACTCACATCGGCCGGTAGTTCAAACATTCCAAAGTTTGCCGGGTTACCGATTGGCTTTGCTGTAAATAAAGACACTGATCTTCATTTGATAGAAGTAAAAGATCGGAGATTGTGCTCATGGAAAACATATACATCTACATACATGTATGTTCTTCACCAATGATCAGTTCACCACCAGCTGTAAGGAAAAGTAAGGTAAGCAAAAGAGAAACTTCGCACAAAGACATAGATTGAAAACAAACTTACAGAGGCTGATGACGCTCTTGGGTTTTATTGTAGAGGTCGGTAAAACTGAAGATGTGGTGAGAATAGAAGTTGTTGTACTCAGATGATGACCTGATAAGATATGATAAACATTTAACAATACTAATAACCGTTGATAAAACACTGTAGAGTCAACAATGATATCAGAACACTAATGAAAAATAGAATCCAAAATTTTCCTTAAACTGCAGTTTATTCGACTAATCCTAATATTCCTGAAGATAACTTTTAGTTGAAACATTGTAACCAAAACTACTAACTAGCTCAATGAAACATTTTGAACTTTATTCTTCATTTCAAGTGTGGGATTCTATATAGTGCTGTTATGATTCATAGTTAACATCAGCCAGATCAATTACATTCACTTACAATACTGAGTGCTGTTTGTGGTGCTGACTGTTATCGCAAATTCCAATGGAGATATCATATTTGCGACGGTCACCGTGTCATCGACGTTTGGTAAAGAATTCAATGATGGAAATTTTGCAATCGACACAGCCTTGTTTACGCTAGCTAACTGACTGAGTGGAGCCCACGGAATTGTCGCCATTCCGAGAGTTGTGAAACCTAGTCGATCACCATCTTCAATCTGTATTACTTGACCGGTATTAATGAAAATCTACAAAACGCGTAACAGAAATTGCAAATAAAACACGAAGATCGTGAATGATTTTCTATTTTCCGATATAAGCCTACTAACTCTATGAAAACCTTGTGAATCCGGTTTGTAATTCAGTTGACCGATGAGTTTGTAGCGATTATCTCCGACCGGACGCCAGACCTGATAGCGAGTCATTATTTTAGCGTTCATTATATACGCAGAGAAATGGCAAAGTTCACCACTGGTTAAATTATACCCTTGAATCACGTATGAATTATAGCCATTTAACATTTCCGCTATCGAGGGCATTAATTTAAATCCTGTTTCTATGACTGAAATATGAAAATTTCATACATTATCATTTACATCCATATACCCCGGTACATGTATGACATTCTTTTTTGTACCTGGATTTTGCTCGCTTTCAAGAGGGCAAGGAACAGGAGTAGGAGCAACAAAGTTCTCACCTAAAAATCAATCGATATTTATCCACTCAGGTTTGTTATCTTGTAAGTACGATCAAATAATAAGGCTTTGATGAACTGTACATTTGAAAGAATGAGAAGTCGGAGAACAAGAAATATTTGGAATAGAATTCAACGCAACTTACAGTGTTCAGGATGATTAGAGACACCAACTTTAATAGAATATCTATAGACAACTGTTGAAGAAATTGCTACAGTATCATTCACTTGTGGTAGTTGTTCAATTGATGCGAACTCTTTGTAGTATGAATTTTGATAGTCTACAGTGAAGGCAATTGTCCCGGTACCGACTGTCGCAAAACCTATTTGATCGTGATTATGCACATGAATAGGATATCTCCAGTCGACAATGTATGCCTAGAAATAAACAAAGAACTGATGACAAATAGATAGAGGTTCTGGCTTGTTAAAGTAAATTAGAAACTACCACTCACTTTGTGTTTTTGATCAGCCGATGGAGGCGTGAATTTCAATTCAGCCACGAGTTTTTTTGAGAATGTGAACTTTTGTAGATGGACGTCCCGCCATATTTGAAATCGTACGGGAGCGACTTTTGTAAAATATGCCTCGAAGTAACATATGTAGCTTTCGAGCAGATGAAACCCGTCAATGATGTGTACAAAATAACCATCTTTTGTCGCCAATCCAGGCACGATACTGTTACCAAATACTGCTTCTATGAAAAGCGTATGAACAAAACAAGTTAATACCAAGAAAAAATGACACATCATTTCCTGCAGTATTGCACATTGATACATACTAATATGCTCTGCAGGTTTTGGATGAAAAGTTGGTGGAGCCACGGTCATACAGACTTTCTCAGTTGTTATTCTAGGAATTACTAAAAAAACAGCAGTTCATTCTTGAAGCGTCTCGAAGCAATAAATACACAGCTATCAGTCTTAAATATTCAAAGATATACCTGTTGGTATTACGCAGTTTGTTGGTACCGGAAAGTTTGGACCTGCAAAAAGAATGTTGACATTTTCTGGCTGCATAACAAAATAGAAATATCTAGTAACCGTTTGAACAATTTTCAAAAACTACTCACAAGAAACTGGATGAGAAGCTACATCAACATTCAACGAAAACTTGTACACATTTACGAGAGAATCTATTTTCATTGTGGAGTTGACTTGCGGAGAGCTATCGTTAGCTTTCAGTTTTCGGAAAACAACAACAGAACCTTCGCTATAAAACTGGTAGGGAATAGCTCCCATATCATTGGATGTAAATCCGATCAAATCTCCAGCCAGAATTTCAGTTTGAGTTGAACTCCAGTCAGGCTCAATCTGAAATTGATGTCATTCGTCGATAATTCAATTGGTATCAATTAGATCTGCACGATTATTTTAGTAAATGCATAATCAAATTTCTTTACCGTATGATTGCCAATTGTTGAAGCATTGAAACGAACTTCACTTATGAGTTTGAAAGTCGTCGTTGAAAGTTTCCTCCATATTTGAAACTTAGTAGTCGAAGGTCGCGTGAAATATGCGTTGAAATTGCACACATAGCCTTTGGGTAGCGGAACTGATATCAAAATATACACGTAATGCCCATTCAGAGTTTTAGTACCTGATTCAGCTGGATATCCAAACTGTTCAACTAGAAGTAAAAAAAATCGATTCATCCTAAATTCCTACAACGACTTGCTTTGCAATTAATATATATGTTCAGTAATACAAATACAAGGAAAAAGATATTCCTTACTTCGACTGTTACTGTAAGGTCCATATGTATCAGTTATGTGTAAACATTCAGGAGCCATGGTAGTCGTAGTTTTCAAAGGAGTAGTTGTTGTTATAGTTGATTGAGTAGTAGTTAATGCTGTGGTAGTTGAAGTTGCCGTAGTAGTCTTAGTAGGAACAGTGGTTGGTAGTGTTGTAGATAAGGTAGTAGAAATAGTGCTTGACATAGTGTCTGAAATAAAAGAAATGAATGGAGTAAAGATGAAACAAATGATTTATTAACATTTCTAGAATGGGATCAATGGGTTCACTCGAAGTTGAGAATCAGGGAAATTCTATCCTTGATCAAAACACTTACTTGGAGTGGTACAAGTTGGTATAGTATGATTATAACTGGGGCACAGTACTGGATGTGTTACGACAGTTGCTTGTAACGCGAACTTGTAAAGCGACGCAGTTGATGAAATAACAACATTCTCTCCTCGCATGAACACGTGAAGCGGTGAAAATGATCGAAAGAAAACGTTCGATTTGAAATCTACATTGAACGATATCGGACATTTGTTGTCACACGTAAATCCAAATTTTTCTGTGCCATCGAGAGGAATGGGGTCTGTCCAATCTACATCTGCCTGTAACATTGGAAAAATCAATGAAATTCACCTATAAAAGCTACATATGTTACTTCGAGGCATATTTAACAAAAGTCGCTCCCGTGCGATTTCAAATATGGTGGGACGTCCATCTACAAAAAGTTCACACTCTCAAAAAAACTTGTGGCTGAATTGAAAATGTGAAATCATTAAGAATGAAATCAAACTGAATAAAACTAACCTGGGATTTTCCTGCTACGGATACATGTTTATGAATCTGTCCAACAATTACCCAGTGAATGTGATCGACTAGTCCTTCTAATCTTTTAAACACTTGCAATGTTACATGACCCCGTCGACTACTTAACAGTTTGAAGTCGCACAAATATCCACGACTTAATGTGAAATCCTTGATGATATACGTCACTTTATGTTTGCCAGGAGTACTAAGTCGGACACCTGCAACCAATGGGTTCCCAGACACAGTCCCTGAAAGTTTTAGAAATATAATTTGAAGTTTTATGTCATGAAATTGAAATGGTATTTCATAATACGCCTCACCAAAATGAGAGAAGTTTTTGTGAAAACATACGAGTATCTGTTGCTGAAACTGTTCTGTTGACTTGAAACCGAATGCCACAGGGTACACCACTCGCTGAAAATATTCATTCGGAAAATCATTGATAAAGATTCATTTTATAGGTATGTAATAAATTGACCATGCAATACCCTAACAACAGTCTAATTAACTTACAAACTTTGTTGCGTAGCTTATGGGAAATATTTCCATTATCCCATACAAAGATGGTAAAAATGTATTCGGAAGGCCTCCAAATTCAAAAACTGTTTTCCATGTCAGTACAAAGCCCATTTCGATACAGTTTAAATATCCATACTCCAAATAAAAAGAATAACTCAAAATATTTTTGAATCAGCAGTGAGCGATTTATTAAACATTTAAACTTCAGACCAATAAATACAGTGCAAGATGATTATATCTATTTTACAAAGGAATGTTCCAGGGGTTTAAATGGTAAACCCTGCCTAACTCAGACATGGACACTTTAGACTTCAGACAAAAACAAAATAATTATCTATTTATATGTATTTTCCGCTTAACTGGAATTTCGCTTAAATCAGACCAATTTTACCATTCCTACAGTTTTGTCCCGAGTAAGGCGAGTTTATTTGCAGTTGCCTTCATATTTAGACATCATTTTATAAATTAATTAAACTATCCATATACCGACATTTACATTGATTACATTATAAAATATGTAAATAACTATTTGATATTCTATTCATGATGGCTTTAAAATGATAAATCATAAAGATTCCACTAAATACGCATTAACAATACAATACTAACAAAATTCCATGAATTCATTCAACAATTGTATCAAATATCTAATTTAACAATTTCTATCATAATGCCAATTTACAATTCATAGCACCAAATTCACGATTCTAAAATCAACCTACATGTATATATGATGTTATAAAAAGTAGCCTAGGTGCATTCTTTCCTGAGCCAGGATTGAAGCCCGGGCCCTTCACTTTTGAAGTAAGGTGGTGGGACATGCTAGTTCCCGGATTCACAAAAATTACCCTCGTCTAGCAATCTTATGATGAAAGCAACGCTGTTTTTTGCATTATCTCCCCAATAATACAGTATTTTTTGAAGAGAGCGAAGAAAATCACAGAGTTCATAAAAACTAACCTTTTCTACGATTTCTAGGAGAAAGGTTAGACTAAAATAAAATGATACCTTGTTTCTCCTAATCCTCCGGGTCATTCTGTTAATTGCAATTGAAATCAGTTCATTTCTTACCGCTTAGTCTGTTATGGTTAGCTTGATCATGATCTTATGAATAACGTACAGGGCATCGAGGCTGCTGGCTGGGTCAACCTTTAAGCTCAACAGAAAGGGAAAACAAAGTATCAATTTCGCTAGCCTTATCTCTAATTTTTTAACCTTTCTCTGCAATTTCGGGAACAGAGATTATTTACGTAAGTGAAGGACCCGGGAATGAAAAAACATTTCATCCTCCGATGAGAATCATAGGTCTATTTTTCATCGTCGCTATATTTAACATTCCAGCATGTTGTTTCTTCTTGCGTTTCACGGCGCGACCGATAATTTCCAACAATTGCGCGTCGTCCGTCGACGTCATCGTTCCGGAACGCAGCGCGTCGCGTAACGAAACCTCGTTGGCGCCGAACAAACAAACTTTCAAATTACCGTCCGCCGTTATACGCAGACGATTACACGAACCGCAAAAATGATCGCTCATCGACGTGATGAAACCGACTCGACCGCGATAACCCGGTACCGCGTACGCTTTAGACGTATCGTTCGCACCGTCGTTCAAACGTTCGAAATCCGGCCAAACTTCGCGGATCGATTCGACCATTTTTTTATAGCTGACAAACTTTTTCAAATTCCAGCGATTTCCGTCGAACGGCATATACTCGATAAAACGCACGTCGATGTCTTTGTTTTCGGTTAATTTGACGAAATCGACGACTTCTTCCTCGTTGACTCCGTTCATCACGACGCAGTTTAATTTAACCGGGCTGTATCCGAGTTCTAACGCTTTATCCAAACTATTCATCACTTTATCCCAGCCTCTACGACGCGTAATGAATTCGAATTTCGCCGGAATCAACGTGTCCAAACTGATATTTATCAAATCGAGTCCGGCTCGTTTTAAATCGGGAAGTTTTCGACCTAACGTGATTCCGTTCGTCGTCATAGCGATCGTCTCTAAACCGTATTTTCGGAATTTGTTCATTTCGCCGATAATCGATACGATATCCGGTCTAACGAGCGGTTCGCCACCTGTCAATCGTATTTTAGTCACGCCTTCTTTTACGAATAAGCGTGCGATCGTGATCACTTCGTCAGTCGTTAGCAGCTCATTTTTTGGACTTAGATCAACGCCTTCTTCGGGCATACAATACTGACATCTCAAGTTACATCGTTCGGTAAGCGAAATTCGGAGGTAATCATGTTGACGGGCGTACGTGTCAGTGAGGAACTCAGAAAATGGCCTGATTTCCTCGGTAAACTTAGACTTGACACCCTGCATTACATCGTTGCTTTGCGCTTTACTTGTGGTATCTGATACGAGACGATTTACGTGTTGTCTTACTGACAAACATGACTTAAATAGCTTAATTTTGTGAAAATTATAGACACTGTTGCGAATCATGTAAGTCGCCATTTTGTCCAAGCTGGTCATGTGATTTATCTAGACGCTACATCCGCGGCAATCTCAGTGGGTTCGAATCCTGTAAATGTTTCACACGCGGGATTTTCAAACTTCTACTTTCACCAACACCAAAAGAAAGTAGCAATGATTTTTATATCATACAAAATATGAAAATGTGAAACATTTGATAATCATTGGAATTTTATAATTTAATTTTCCAATTACTTAATTCGGACATATGATACAGATTTCAGAACAATAATCCGTGTCTAAGGAAAACTCATACCTGAATAGATGTAAATAATTCCAAGGAAAAAGGTTGTCAGGAAAATCATAGCTTGTTCTTCTCTTACCACTGTAAGGATCCACCTACTTCAGACACTGAAAGAATCCACCTACTTCAGCACGGACGGAATAATTCCAAATTTGAACTGGTGTGGCCACTGCGCACGGTTGACGTACCCGTTTATCGGGTCGCGTGAGTCCAATCAACCAGATCCACTTAATCCTTAAGTACGATGATGCGGGGCTTTTACATTTATTTGGCAAGGACGTTCTCTGAGTGAGGACGTTCTCTAGTGTAATTTAAGTCTTTCGCAAATCAGAGTGCCTGTCTCTGTCATTGAATCCAACGTGCACCGGTGGCTGTTTTTGGGTGTAAATGAATGTTTAAAGATTGATCCCGTCTGGTCAGCTGAAATTGAAAATGACCAATGTGTCGTGTCGTGATATGTGTTTTACTTTTTTTCTATAATGCATACTTTGACTTACATTTCATATGACAATATCATCCGAATAAAAAGATCAGAAATCATAGCAGCTATGACATTAAGATGGAATTTTCTTAAAATCCGCTGCGAGTTCTTTTTTTTATTCATTTCAGTTATTTTATACCGTGAAAAAAGGCACTAAAATGAACCACTTTTAAAAAATGATTATTCTCTTTTATCTAGAATGAATAAATGCGATAACTTTTCAATGAGAAAAAATTTATATACGCCAAAAATTGTCTGATTTTCCATTTGATGGCTCGTATCAGAGAGTGTAAACGCGAACGACACATACAAAATATTTCATATACTATATTAAAGCCTACAACTCTAAAGTGGAAAAGTCTGAATAAAATTACCAATCCAGCAAAAGCTTAATTTTGATATTCATTAATTCATGATATCGAGCGAGGGCACGCCCAATCAAAAAAGTTATTGGGATTCGAACCCACGCGTCGATTATGTGTCATTGACGGTCGTGACGTCACGAAGTGATATCAGTACTATAAAATGGAAAAATTACCAAGATGATGAAATATCAGTAAAAGTACTAATCAACAACCATTCGGTATTGATTCATTGTTAAGATTAAAAGGTAAGTTTTCGAGTGATATCTGTGATGTTTATGATGAGAAGGAGGAAAGATGAGAAAATGTGTAGAAACTTCAGCGTTTTCATCAAATTCAATTCAATAAAGATTTATTGTATATCCTTGCTGTAGTTTTGAAACCGAAAGTTAGAATTGTTCACTAGATTTTACACGTCTACTGTTAAAGCATCACATATTAAGCTGTCTAACTATTGCTATGCCCTTTGACCACAACCCTTATCCTTCCTTCTTAATCTTAACACTGTCAGTCAGTCAGTTAGTGATGGAAATGTTTGATCTTCCAAACTTAGTCTGAATACCAGTCGTTGTTACCGGTTGTTTGTAGAACGACGGCTAGGTACTAGACTAACGACTCCAAACTTTACCAGGCATCTATCTGTTCACTATTTCGAAACTTCTTGTTAATACTTTTTTGAAAACTTCTTGTTAATATTTTGTAGATGGTACTGGCAGAAATATTCCACGCACATGGCCAGTTGTGCGCTTGTCATCCGTGGGAAGTAATCGTAGTTGCTTTAACCGTTACTATATGTCTACTGTCGATGCGTTCATTTCATCATCACGACGAACGGAAAATATGCGGTTGGAATTACGATTGCGGCGACGAGACTCAACACGTGAGTATACATTAGTTAATGAGTGAAACCCACAGTTGATGTTTTAACAATTTATGGTCTGACTGCTTCGAAGTTTTGACTAAACTTCATCGTCACAGAAATGAAAATAATGTTATTGTCGTGTCTCCGATGATGAAGTCTAGTCAAAACTTTGAAACTGTCAGAATAAATTGTTAAAACATCAACTCTGAAATGCTGAGATCAACATCAATTTACCGGTCATAGAATAGATAAATGCGATATCTGTCGATCCAGTATTGATGAGTTTGAATCCTTGTGGCGACGAGTCGAAGATGCTGACCCCTTTTATCGGCAAAAAGGAAACCTCTAATCTGTTCATGAAACCCTGTGCTCGGCGGGTTTAAGAGTAAATTGAATAACACGTAATGTGATGTTTATATTTTTCTAGCCGTATCGCTCACGTGAAGTCCTAGTCTTCCTCACTGTCACCAAGTGTCTCGCTATCGTTTATATCTACGTACAATTTAGAAAACTGCGAAAACATGGCTCCAAATATCTATTAGGTAAACAACCGTTCGGTCGTGCGTTTCATGAGATTGATATAGTCGCAATCTCACGGATATTGTTTCCTGTTTTTAGGTATATCCGGATTATTTACGTTGTTCTCTAGTTTTGCATTTACGAGTGCAATGATTAGCGTTTTAGAAAACGATCTCGCTGAACTGAAGTAAGCATCAATAAAATCGAGTTTCTGATATTAAATGAAAAACAGCCCTTAAATGTGAAATAAAACTAAATCTCTTCTTCTATTTTTCAGCGAAGCTTTCCCGTTCTTTCTGCTGTTAGTAGATTTATGCAAGGCTAGCACTCTAGCCAGATTTGCGTTGAACTCCGGATCGCAGGTGAAAAATTTTTGATGCTTAAATTGGTCGACAAACTCTTAACCATGCAGGTATCTGTGAACGTCAATGATGTTCTATTCTCGTTACAGGCTGAATTGAAAGATAATATAGCGAAAGGTATGGCCAAACTCGGGCCTATGATAACACTAGATGCCTTCGTAGAGTTACTAGTTATTAGTGTCGGTACACTGTCAGGTAAAGTACTTACTCATCGGTAGACTGATATAAATCTCATTATTTCAGAGTTAATGAGCAAAACCCACAGTTGATGATATAACAGTTAATTTTCTGACAGTTTTGAAGTTTGTAGATTAAATTTGTCATCACAGAAACAAAAATAGAAGAAAATCTATCTTGGTTTTTTCGGATGATGAAGTTTAATCTAAATTTCGAAACTCAGAGTAATATGTTAAATCATCAGCTACATGTTTTGCTCGTTGAAGTACTTACTGTTTACGATGAATTGAAGAAATGTTTGAATAGTGAGCTCAGGGATGTGTCCTGTTCTAATAGTGAGCTCGGGGATGTGTCCTGTTCTAATAGTGAGCTCGGGGATGTGTCCTGTTCTAATAGTGAGCTCGGGGATGTGTCCTGTTCTAATAGTGAGCTCGGGGATGTGTCCTGTTCTAATAGTGAGCTCGGGGATGTGTCCTGTTCTAATAGTGAGCTCGGGGATGTGTCCTGTTCTAATAGTGAGCTCGGGGATGTGTCCTGTTCTAATAGTGAGCTCGGGGATGTGTCCTGTTCTAATAGTGAGCTCGGGGATGTGTCCTGTTCTAATAGTGAGCTCGGGGATGTGTCCTGTTCTAATAGTGAGCTCGGGGATGTGTCCTGTTCTAATAGTGAGCTCTGTCTTAATTAATGATTTTCAGGTGTACAACATTTAGAAACAATCTGTTGGTTAGGCTGCTTATCGGTAGTCGTCAATTATCTCGCATTTATGACATTTTATCCTGCCTGTCTTGCTCTGGTGCTAGAGGTGAGCGTCAAGAAATTGCTGTTATCTTGCCCTTTCGTAGAATAGAAAATTTTCATTTAAGGGTAAAAGAAATCATGAAAATGTTTCATTTCATTTCAGTTATCTCGTGGATTGCGGGATGGTCGACCGGCTTGGCAAATCAAAGAAGTGGCCTCGAAAATGTTATTAGAAGACGAAAATCGTTTGAAACCGAATCCAGTTTCGCAAAGAGTGAAAATCATCATGGTACGTTTATTAAATTTCTAGGACAGAGCTGCCAACTGTTGCTACTATGACAATGAATACTGTTTTGATTTGTTTGCGTACAGAGATATGAAAGATGTTACTGAATGTCTTATTGTCGATTACTGATTGATTTGAACATTTTCTTTCATATTTATATGTTATTGATTGCACTTTTCTGAGGTTGGCAACACTATAGAATTTCAAAGTTCATGTAGCGGTATAGACTGTTGCTGGTCCAAATTTTTCTCATGATTTGCGATATTATATTTTTAGTCTGCTGGTTTAGTTCTTGTTCACGCTCATAGTCGCCTAGTAACATCGCAGTCAACTTCAGGTTTAGTTTCGCAATTCCCGTCAGTGTTCAAGAAAATCGAACCCGAGATCCCTTTCTGGCAGTTTTATATCTACAGGTTTGTATTTTACTATTCGAACCTCATATAAATCAGATTGATTATATAAATGTCTGTTTCAAAATATAACCAGTATGAAAAATCTTCAAAATGTCAAGAAAAGCGATCTGTGGCACAAGCTGAATTAAAGTTTAAGAAATGTTATCCTTTTCTGTCCAAATTGTGACCAATAGCTGATGTAATTGTACCTTGACATGGAAAAATCTGGAAAAATTATGCGGGAAAAAGTGTGATAAATCCCGATATTTTGTTTTGAATGACAATTATAAGGAGATGATATGAAATTCCTGAGTTCATCAATCTAACCCCTGATCCCCTGATAAGTTCCAATAAAACCTAGCTTCATTATATCCCGCATTGAAAACATTGTTTATTTGTTGACCAGATGTTTGCGTTTAAAGGCTTTAGTAAAGTTCTCATTCTGTTTAATTTGTTTGTTTACATATCTAAACGTCCTTACTGTCTTCTGCTCCTATTGTGGCTAGTAAATATAGCTGTCCCTAAACAGTGTATTCAATCATTATATGCGAACTACTCGCATACCTGAATACTGATTTCAATGATTTACGGATGATTTTAAGTTAACCTTTGATGAAACGTTATGTCTGTGTTGTGAAGAATGAAAATTAATGTCTGAAATGTTTCTATGAGTTAAAGATTTATTCATCGTTTTGGACTTATGTTATAGTTATCTTCAGGAATACTGATTCAGTGGCCAGTATTCCTTAAGATGACTTAAGTAAACAACTACCTCAAGGAAAATTTTGCACTATTTCCTAATCTTATTGTAGGATTTTATGATTCTAAGTTATGCTATTGATTACAGAGAGTTGGCGAATGTTGACGTCGCAATCGCGGTTTTATTGACGTTTTTCGTCATCGTTAAATACGTTTTCTTCGATGAAGATTCAGAAACAGAAGAATCTACTGCGACCTCAACGACAGTGGCATTACCATCTCATCACGATCAACAATCTCAAACACTGCCACCTAGCGATCAAATCGATAATGCATTCAACGAAGTGATGAATTCTTTGTCAGTACCTGTCGTTACTTTTGGGGTGAGTGTACTATGACGATTCAATTTACGATCATCAGTTAGATTTTAGTTAGAATTGACACGTTTAAATCTAAGGTAAAATCAAAAACCATGATGTAGATATCTTATGTAGTGAAATGGCATTGAATGGGTTGTTTTTTTTAGCGTCGTACAGCGCATTTCAGTATCGGAGATGATTACAGCGATGACGACGATGATGAGAATAACGATGTATTATTTGAGGAGAAATCTACTCAGACCGGTGATGATGAGGTGAATGATTTCGATGCTGTAATGTCACCCACTGATCGACCGGTACGACCTATAGACGAATGTAAGCGCATTCTGAAACTCGATGTAAGTCATGTGTGTATTGTGTACATAATTCCGCCCAACCTAGGGCTTTACCTCGAGCTGATTTCTATGTCTAAAAGATTATGTTTTTACTGGTTTCATCAATCTACGATTCACTGGTTGAAGATCTTAGTTTTCCTTTGCCTCATGGATCTTGCCATTTGGAGTAGAAACATGGATTTATGTTTATTGCTGGTCTCATCTATCACCGCTTGAGTTCAGTTTTGATGATTATTAGGCCTCTCCGGCCACATTGCATAAAAACGTTTCTCCAATTAGATTTTTATTCTAGAAAATGATTCAATCCAAACTTATCTAAGTATCAGTGGTGTTGGAACGGAAGCGACTGCAGCGGCCAAAGCTGCGGCAGTAATTCACTGAATGACGTTTTTTTTTTCTTTGAATACCATGTTTTTGAAGAAAATTAAGTAAATTCGCCGCGGCAATATTTATAACCTGTTCAAAATCGGTATTTGGCCACAGCAATCAAAAATTGCTTCCAACGCGCATGAGTATTATATAATCAATAATCTGTGACATGTATATGTTTGTGTAGGATGGACCGTCACAGCTGTCAGATGACGAGGTGCTAGCGTTGGTGCGTTGTAAACACATCCCGTCTTATAAAATAGAGAGCGTATTGTCTGATTACGGTCGCGGTGTATCGATTCGTCGTAAACTCGTGTCTTCTAATATTTCAACCTCGACTCAATCGCTAGAAAATCTTCCGTATGAACACTACGATTATAAATATGTAAGTATTTCTCAAGATCGTTGAATATTTAGCTCAGTTTTAGGCAGGTTTCGATATAGTTAGTTACCTGATCGTAATATTTTATGATCGGATGGGCTTGAAAATATCTGATTGTGAAACTAAACCGCAGACGTGTTAATGACTAGTTATGATTGGCCTCTACCGATTCTGAAATTCTCTTCTGGCGCTATCGTTTTCGACCGGATAACGCTCTACCTATTCTGGAATAGCAAACGCGATGTGGCTGATAGAGAGTTTGTAATCCAGAATAGATATTCCTTAACTGGAATACGTTTTGAATCAGTTATTCTGTCTGCTATTATACAGGTAGACGGAGCCTGTTGCGAGAATGTTATAGGATATATGCCGATACCGGTAGGTGTCGCCGGCCCGCTTGTACTCGATGGCAAACGATATCAGGTTCCCATGGCGACTACTGAGGGCACGTTAGTAGCGAGCACCAACCGAGGATGCCGAGCTTTATCAGTAAGTTGTCATTCGACTGAAATTTACTCGATGTTTCTCATCGGCGATGTTTAAAACGAAGCTATTTGTATTTTAGATGGGAACTGGCGTGCAGAGCTCGGTGATCGGCGATGGAATGACCAGAGCACCCGTTCTAAGACTACCTCGAATTCAAGACGCCAGTTTGGTTAAACACTGGTTAGATCTACCTGAAAACTATTCCATGATAAAAGACAGTTTTGATTCAACGAGCAGGTAATGTATTCAGTTAGTTCAAATCATCTTTCCGTAGGTTATCTGTATCGCCCCCCTTAGCGCGTCTAGGCTCTCATCATAATGATTGTTTTACTGGTTCGTTCGTAGATTTGCTCGCTTGCACGATTTAAAATCCGCTCAGGCCGGACGGAATTTGTACCTGAGATTTATCGCAAGGACAGGTGATGCAATGGGAATGAATATGTTATCGAAGGTAAGGAAGAGATCAATTGTGAGGATTTTTCTCCCCCTAAAACTCTTTCGTTGAAAAAGATTTCTTCTTTATTTCGTAACTCACAGGGTTCTGAAAAAGCCATCAAGATGTTGTGTGAGCTTTTTCCCGATATTGAAGTATTGAGCATTAGTGGTAATTACTGCATTGATAAGAAGCCATCAGCAATAAACTGGTACGTAATCAATCTCCTGTTTTCCTTTGATACTGCTTTAAACAGGGTTTTAAGTTTCCCACTTAACTGGAAATCAGGGAAAAGTCATTGAATGTTTTTTTCTTTAAAAAAGTCACGGATAAGTCAGAGAATTTTGTAAAGAAGCTGAAGAGTCAGGGAAATTTGTTGAGATTGCTCAAATCCAAGTTTCTGTCTATGTTTTACATATTTGACAGTGTTAGTCGATCGAAATCTTAGCAAGTTAGATCTTAGTAGATCAAGTCAGGGAAGAAGTGGCCCTCTGTTAAATCTAGCTCCTTTCATGTAAACAATAAGATGATTTCTGAATAATTCTTCAGGATCGAAGGTCGAGGAAAGTCAGTTGTTTGCGATGCCGTGATTCCTGCTGAAATAGTGAAAAGCGTATTGAAGACGTCGGTGCCGGCGCTGGTCGAGTTGAACATTAACAAGAATCTAGTCGGTTCAGCGATGGCCGCCAGTATCGGTGGCTTCAACGCTCACGCTGCTAATATTGTCACCGCTATATTCATCGCGACAGGACAGGTAAATATTGAATGGTCAAAAAATGTCCTGGGTTTATCTTTTGTAAACAGCTCTTTTCGTCACATTGATATTTGAGGAGCCTACAATATGAAGTAAAACTAATAAGAGGATTTTGATGTTTCAACTCAAATGCCTTTAGGCATTTTCAAAACAGATTTATATCCCGAGTACATCTGTGGGTTTCTTTTTCAATTGAATTAGACGGTCACTTGTTAATGGAAACCAAGCTCTTCTTGTAGCATTAAATGATTTGTATTTTTTCTAAAGGATCCCGCTCAGAATGTCGCCAGTTCGAACTGTATAACGCTAATGGAAGCAACCGGTGAAAACAATGACGATCTATTGATAAGTGTCACAATGCCGTGTATTGAAGTAGGCACTGTGGGTGGAGGAACTGTGCTTCCTCCACAGGCTGCGTGTTTAGAGGTACGACAAAGTTTGCTGCACGTAAATAAATAAAGACTTCACACTGATGATGATATTATGATTATTGAAATATTTACTGGTATCTGTTTGTTGATTTGTAGATGTTAGGAGTTTGTGGTGCTAGTTCAGTGAATCCCGGTGAAAACGCGTGTCAGTTAGCGAGAATAATCTGTGCTACAGTATTAGCCGGTGAATTGAGTCTAATGTCAGCTCTAGCTGCCGGTCACCTCGTCCGTAGTCATATGAGACACAATAGGTAAATAGAATAGAGAACTGAAACTACACCAGCTATCTCGCTTAAACACGTTACGAGCACTCGGCCCCTTACTTCGTCGAAATTAGTTCATTATCGATCAACTTCGAACTGAATTTTAGGCTCCTGAATCCATACATTATCACAATCAATTCATTGATCCTATTCAGAGAAAAGTTCCATCGTACTTTATTGAAATTTAGAAGAAATTGAACGGGGAAGAAACCGAGTTACTACAAGCAACACTAATAGTGGAGGCATTGATTGGATGTTCCCTGTTACTCCATCACCCAGTACAGAACTATGTCTAAAAATAAATTGTGAAAAAACTTTCTTATGGTCTTTACAGGTCTACGTTGAGTATGTTAGGCACGGCATCGGCGCTGCCCACAAAATCATCGGATTGTTTACAGAGTGAAAATCAAGTAACCGTTAAATCGGACGACTCGAAATTAACAGAGGCGCTTAAACTGGAAAAACGGTAGCAGCATTCGACTTAATGTGTAACGTTGCTTAGAAGATCAAATGAAACTTTGCGCCCTGTCAATCACCTCTTATTTGTGACTCGTGATGTTTTGTGTGTCTCTTCAATGACGTTGCTGAAAAATGTCCACGAAATCAAATAAATTTGTATTTACAAATCTATGTACGGTATTCAAAAATGTGTGTATAGGTAAATAATGCTGCATAGTCTACAAAATCATTTGAATTAAATTGAAATAGAAAATTCAAATTGATTCCTAGATATAAAAAAAACACTTAAAAGTTTGAAATAATATTCATCTTTTACTTGTCAGTTTTGCTTTTGATTATTTCAAAAATCGAGTAATGTTGCTTCATTGTGGTTTTTGGTTAGCGTTTGATTTATTGATCAAGCTGGATGTTACGTGTAGTTCATTGTTTTAGTTAAAGGCATTTAGAGGATCGAACTATTATTATTGTAAGATGAGTTAAACGTATCCAAGACAAATAATTGTTGATGGTTGAGTAGTATTTAACACTAGAAAATAAAAGCAAGATTTATTATAAATTTCCGACTTCTTAATGTCTATTTATGGTTTTTGTGTCGCATAAGAATGATCTGGATCACATTACATACACCAGGATTTTGATCGTGGACTCATAGTCGGTGGTTTAGTTGGCGGATCAGAGGATTTTCTGCGGATTGTGATGTTTTGAATTGCTCGGGTTTATCTGTTCGTTGAACTCGACGATTTATTTGTCTGATTTAAACCGAAATTTTGCTATCGTCATCTGAAGACGGTGTTGTTTGATTTTTGATCGCTGGGATCTTTTTATTGCCATATCAAATCTTATTCCAAAAATATACCATTAAAAGAATACAGTTAATACACTAGCAAATCGTCAAGCTGACATCTGTGTGGGATTTAGCCCTAGCGTTCTCAAATTTATTCCGATATCTTAAGCAGTTCTTTTTTTCAGAAAAAAGAACGTATTAATTGTCATTTCGTGTTAATTCTAATCTCAACTGACATCAGTGGCGTTGAGTAAAATCAAATACGTGTATTAGTCACTATCGAGAGGGAAGCTGTCAGTGTCAAAACAGCAGGGGGTGGGCGCGCATTTTCTAGAATTTGGTCGCCCTTAATTACTTCGCCAACAGGAGAGTGGAATCGTCCCAGGCTATAGATTGCTAATTGATTTATTTGACTATTTGCTTAAGAAACAACACTTCTAACCCGATTATCCTCGAGTAAGGTCTTTAAACTACTCCCAGTAGAAATAAGTTAATTACTGTTTGATATAGACTATCTAGGCCCTAAACTCACCCAGTCATCCATTAAAGTTGAGTCGTATACAAATACTTGACCACTAACAGCTGGCCACCTGCTTCACTTAACATCAATAAAGACGACCTGACTGAATAGTTTGTCTATATTGCGATTCGTTAAATTAGAGTTGTGGCAAACTGACAAAAACAGTGGCAACATTATTTACAAAAGATATAATGCGCCCTTAAAAACGACCGAAATTGAAGATCTCCTGTTTTGTAGTCCTTGGTAATAAAATCCAAGGTTGAGACAAACAAAAACTTATCATTCAAGTTAATTTAGTGAATCAAATAAACTATGCTGGGCTCACATTTATTAAAATTTACGAGATATTTGGGCCCCTATAATAGGATTTTAAATCAGTGAGAATTTTCAGAATCCGGAGACTCGATGACATGTCATTTGATATATTCAATCTCAGCTGTTTTTCCAAAATTTTAGTAATAATTCGAATCTTTTTATTTAAATTCATTAATTAGTAAGACTTTATACAGTTTTGATGACAATTCAGATTTCAGTTCAACTATCTGTGGGTCTCGAACCTGGTCGGAGTACTGATCAGTATTCGAGTATTCGACAAGTGACAAAACGTGTCCTGTTTCGGTAATAGTTCCATTTTTATGAATTGCGATTATAATGATTTGATGATAAATCACTTATTTTTCAGTTTTGATTATTAGAACAATGTTCGATTAATTTCCAACTAGTTTACCAGCTGATCGATCACGTGCGAAGATGCTAGCCTGTGATTGGCCCGTTTAACGGCTCGCGGGGAATTTAACGTTCTCTCATTCAGTTAATGCTTTCATTGTAAACTAGGCAGCTGCACCAAGCACAACGACGCACACTATCTCTCGCATTTCAACTGCCTAAATACGTTTTAAGAACTTATTCTCGTGAATTATATCGCTCGCAACGGTGCAAACTAACGCTATGTCGGTTTTTCAACCACAAACGAACGTTTTAAACGAAGAAAATCGTCACGGACTTCGTCAAAGAACGACGAAACGGGACGAGTCTCAACAACAAAATGGACAGAAAAGAGCCGCTTTAGGAACGATTACGAACCAAGTACGCCGTCAACCACACAGAGCTGTTAAACAGGTAATATTTTACATGGATATCTCGTATTCTTCGTATAGATGTGGGTTGGGAATTTTTAGATAAAACCGCTGAGAATTTAAGTTTCTCCCGGTCAGTGTTAATTTAGTGTTATTGCCGTTTTATTCTCTAAAAAGTCCTGTTATAATATCTTAAATGTTATAGGGACGGCTATTTTATTCAGATGTAAATTATCCTTTCATTTCAGCCCCTAAATGCCGGCATCGGTGGTATACAAGATGAAAACGCATTTGTGAAATCTGCTAAAAATACGAATGCGTTCGCGTTCCCGCAATCAGCTAGTCAACCGTTCTCTATTCACGTGGATGAAGAGCAGAATCTACAACAAACGCATCAAACGTCGCAAATACCAGCAAACCGTGAACCCTTACAGCTTCATTCAGCCGTCACTAATCTACCCCGTCCAGCCTTATCAACTCTAGGTTTCCAACAAGTGTCAGAATCGCACGATGCATCGACGTCGGGTAATTATATAAACAGATTTCAAAAACGAGTATCGTAGGAGCCTAAATAAATAAGATTGATTGAAATTAATCTTTTTATTTGAATTTTGAATTGTAGATTCGCCGATGGTGCTCGATGATTCGGTTGTGATGATCGATATGGAGCCAATGGTTGATGTGGAAGAAGTGACGACCAGTAAATCTAACGATGAAATTGTGTATTGCGTGTCCGAATACGCAGATGACATCTATTCGTATATGAGATCAGCTGAGGTATCAACTCGGAAGCTTTGAATTTTATATTTATGTGTCCAGGATACGTTCTTTAATAACCTCTTGTGTAACATATCGGTCTAACTGTAGTTTAGGTACTTTTCCACTATGTGGCGCTAGTGTTATTTGAGAATACTGCTGGTAATTCCAATTAAATTTTAAAGTTTTGAAAGAATGCAAAATTCCAAAGACTACCGATTAATCCCTGGTCCAGATAAACATGGTTCCTACAGCCCCTCAAATCCCTCAAAAACCAATCAAATTCCAAAATCCATTTTTGAGGGTACAAAATCCCTCAAATTCTGAGTTTACAACTTTCATTAATGTTGTATGCTGTTTTATTGAATGATCCATGAAAATTAGTCTCCCTTTTCTCTTAACAGTTGCGCAATAGATCGAAACCAGCCTACATGAAAAAACAGCCCGATATCACGAACAGTATGAGAAGTATCCTAGTCGATTGGTTAGCCGAGGTCGCTGAAGAATATAAACTGCATCGAGAAACATTACACCTGGCTGTAAACTACATCGACCGGTTTCTATCACAGATGTCGGTACTACGCGGAAAGTTGCAATTAGTCGGAGCTGCTAGTATGTTTTTAGCTGCGTAAGTATCATCGGTTGCACCTGCATGGTTCTTTAAAAGGGGAATTCTCGTTTAATTTTTTTTCTGTGAGGATATGTCAGTGTAATTTGAATTTGTCTCTCTTGGTGGTGATGGGTAGTTTCGTTGAAACTGTCCCCACTGAAGTTATCATAAAAGGTTAGTTAGGATTTTGGGGCACTGGGGATTTTGGAAAAATGAGGGAGTTCTGTATTCTCTGAGACCTGAGTTGTAACCCTGGCTCCTTCCTTGGAATCTCAAAGACCTAATTGTATCTTTGTTTTTTTTTTTATAGTAAATTTGAAGAGATCTATCCACCTGATGTCGGGGAGTTCGTTTACATCACCGATGACACGTATTCGAAGAAACAAGTTTTGCGCATGGAACATTTAATTCTGAAAGTTCTGTCTTTCGAAGTCGCCGTACCAACTATACATTGCTTCACCGATTGGTTCTTGACTCAGCTTCACTCCGATGAAAAGACGCAATCGCTTGCTTCGGTGAGTTGTTTGAATTCTGCCAGGCATATGTTGCTCACATGAGAAGTCTAGGGATTTCCAGTGCAAAGTTGGTTGAACTTAACCAACTTTGATTGTCTGAGTACATCTGATAAAATTGTGTACAGGTTAAAACTGTTACTCTTGTAACTTAACTTTTTGTGTAACTGGCCTCGGGCTACTTCCTCGTATTAAGATCGTTAAAAATTTTGATGATTAATTCTCATCTTGATTTGTTTTCTTGAATTCAGTATTTGGGTGATTTAACGTTGGTCGACAGTGAGCCGTATTTGAAGTATCTTCCTAGCGTTATTTCTGCAGCTTCGGTTTGTCTCGCGAACTGGACTCTTCACAATACTCCATGGGTTCGTATTTTCACATATTTCTGTCTTTATTGTTTATTTCAGAAAGACGCAAATTATCCATTTTCTGAAGTGCATTATCCCACCCTATTATTCCTATCAATATTCAAAACAGCTGGTAGGAGTTTATTGCGTCAGTTTTTAAAAAGGATAAATTTTGTCGCAGAAAATGATACCCGAGTGACCAGTCCCCTCCCTCCAAATGGAAAACTTGACAATTTGTGTCTCTCGCAAATCTGCATTTTGCGCACTATTTGATAGTGTGAATTATAATAATAGACTTGTAATGACTATGAATTGATTTTTTCATTTAAACAGGACTCTGAAATGCAACGCGTGACCGGGTATTCATTCGCCGATATTGAACCGTGTTTCCGAGACCTGCATAAAACCGCGTGCGCAGCACCTGATCATCCTCAACAGGCGTTATGCGAAAAGTACAAATCTTCCAAGTAAGTAAAACGGGATGGAAATCCTTGGGTTTTTGGCTCATTAGCCTTCGTTTCCGAACTTATACCATAGAAATAAATGGAATTTTACTTAGGTAATCAAGTTAGAAACATATTTTATTCAAAGTTTACATCGATAAATATTTAAAAAAAAATTTTCTTTAGGTATCACGAAGTGTCTTCTGTCACATTTCCCGACATTCCTCTACAATGAGCCAAGTGATCGTTAGATAATTCAGGACTTTATAGAACTAGGCGCTCGCGGAACGCGTGTTCGATTGAATGGATTTTATAGCTATACATGGATCAACGATTACGATTTTCGTCAAGAGAGTTTCGATGTTAATCACTGTCACGAGAGCAGAGAACCATAAAAAAACAACTGCACGTATCATGCAGCAAATTAACGCACCGTGTTCTTCAGATTTTAAATTTGATTTTAAACTTATCTTTTTTAAGGGGAAAAAAACATTTATCTTACACAAATAATATTTACGAAAAGAATGTTCCATTTTGATTATAAGGGGTCTGGTTATTTCTTTTACTTGGAAACAGAAAAAACCATTTGTGTAATGGTTTGATATGAAATTAATATAATTTGCGAATCAGATTTTTAAAGACTTAGAATATATTAAGACAAGTAGATAATCTTGAATTCGATAGATATTTTACCTAATATATATTTATAATATGCAAGTAGTAGAGGTCTAGATTTTGTATAGAGCGTCACCATTTTAAATGAGTCCTATGCGTAGGTATTTTAAACACTGGATTTTTTTCAATCAAATCTAACACATTACCGGACCCCGCAATTTTTAAACCCTTTCGTAGTTAACGCTTGTAATCAGTGTGTTCAAAGAGTGCAATTATTATTATCATGATTACTGAACGTACCTATAGCACAAGCGATGAAATAAGACTTTACTTCCGCGAGAAATGAGAAAATGTGGTAAAAGTAGAACGTTTTTGTATAACAATGCGAAATGTGAGAGTGAATGCGATCTATTTAAATGTTTGTGTTTTTTAATGTAAATAGTTTTTGTCGAGAGTGGATATTTTTTGTTTTATATTTAATTTTTTAAGCGGTTTCCGACCACTGCGTCGAAACCGCTGTTTTGTGTACATATATTTTGTTGTATGCCTCCGTTTTACACCATGAATACAACGACTATTCTTTGTTAAAGCACGTTGCTGTCGGTCAGTGCGCGCGTTGTTAAGAATCTTGTTTCGAGAAGTCTCAAAGTTTTGACTCATATTTTTGGTCGAACTGCTGCCGTACGGAGGTGTACGACGTGACCTGGCCGCATGACTTGGTAAAAACCGTTCTGAACGACGAAGAACATAAAGTCAACGGCGGGGAAATTTTCACGAATTCGTCGGTACGCGTCAGCTGGGCTCGCATTGTAAAAATCGTCCAAATTATCAAGGCGTGGCTCGTACCACATATTCGAAAAGATTTTCTAGTACATTAAAAATTATTTCGGGGGAGAGCGATTGTAATTTGCAATATGTTGTACGGCATAATATTCATAATGATTAAAACGTACGTTGTCATTTAGCCAGGTCATGTCAATGTAAATTATTAAATTAAGCACATATTATACGAAGCATTTAATGATTATACACACTTAGAAATAAGCAGGGAAAAATACATCGTTTGTGACGGATGTAACATTTTTCAGCCTTTTCAATATGTACATTACTCGTTGTGTGATGTTGTACTATATAGAATGTGCTTGGTCTCAGATGATTATTCTATTACTCAAGACAAAAACAATAACTAAACAACTATATTTTGATTGCAATTTATTTTTTAAAAAGGCTGGAAAGTTTATCACGCGAAGAACTCAATTGGAACCTGTTAGTTGTTTTAATGGCATTAGTTATTTGAATTCATGTTTTAGCTGTGCGCTTTTATTTGGTCGGATGTCTTTTTTTAGCATGCCTGATATTTTAATTTGCAGTCATTATTATTGTAGTTTTTACCCTGTAGTCTTTCTGTCAGTAATAAAATGATTGATATCTATTATATTTAGAAGTTCTCATCTCTTTAATCTTTATGCATTAAGTTTGCGGTGATGTCAGTTTTCTTTACTTCAGTATAGGTTTAGCTTGGCCTGATCTTCTTTATGCCTGGCTGTATAAACTAAAGTCCGTGCCTTTTCACCTCTTGCGAATAGCTCTATATTATCATGGACAAAGTAGTCCAGTTAATACATCCATGACATTATGAGGTCTTGCATAATTTCCCTTCCAGTTATTGCTGGATAGATTTCAATGAACCCTGATGGTTTGCCTGGATAATCATTAGTTCACGACTAATTACGTTACAATTGATCTTAACAATTACCTAATAAAACCTTTTAGTTGTGCTTAAATCATTGTAGGGTATGATGTCAGAATACCCACTGCTTTATAGGAAATCAATTTGAGACATCAAGTATCAATCCTCTTTTAGTGAATGTTTGTGTTGATTAATGTTGCTAAGGCGAATGCTTGCATCATGCAATCCAGGGCACCTCTTGATCCAATCATTTGGACTCTCCACGGGCATCTAGTTTGTAGCAAAGTGCTACTTTCAGAAAAAAGACCCTGATTTGTGCTTACTTTTCATAAAAATGTCGAAAAGTGCCGAATAGGTCTGAAATATTTTTGTCATAGCATTCGTAATTGTGATGCTAAACGAATGACGGTGATTTGTGAAAAGGTTATTGTTATGGTTTGATAAATCATGAAGAGCAGTTACAAATTCATTCAATCGTCGGGGCTATTCACAAAAAGGTGTTCTTTGCCGCACGAAAAGTGCTTACTTTTGCTCAAGCCTTTCTGCTACAAACCATGAAGAAATCGTTCCTGGTGTAACAACACATTTAACTTTTCTGGTGGCAATAACAGTTGTACATGAAACAATTAGTTAATGTCATTATACATATAACCAACAATGATTTCACCTTTGATATTCACAAATTTCATATTATCATGTTTTTAAACTAATTGTAATGACAGACCACGAGATAGACATGATCCATTGTTTGATAACAATGTAGCTTTCAATAATCATACATGCACTGTCTCTCATTTAACGGTTATCATTTTCTAAATATGGGCACTATAGCTATCTTAATGGTAGTGTCGGCTGTCAAAGAATCATTCATTTTGTGTCCTGATGCTACAACTGACACTAGTTACGTTGTGATAATAGCCATTGAACTAATGACAGTCGCTGAAATTGCTGTGTTTAGGGTGGAGTAGTCAGGTGTATACAATATCTAAACCTAATTGCTAATAGTTGTTAGCCGAAACGTCGCTCCTCAAATATAATCATTCTGATATAGAAACTTTCAATCTTGGCTTTCGTTATTGTGGGATTTCATCATACACGGATATTATGTATCTTCTCGTCTCATCTAAACCTGTTTTTTTCAAAAAACATTAGCAAACGCAAATATAGATTCAATCATAATAATAGAATTTTTATTGGCATTGAAATGAAAATATTACTATATGCGTCTTCGAGCACATTTTGTTCGAACAGATATCTCATCATTTCAGGAAGCAGTAAACATTAGCATGTTACATGTAAATGCAAACAGACTTGTATTCAAGTAATCTAGTTTCATCAAGTTTTTTCGATTTTTCTCTTTTCAGTCTTCTTTTTACCACGTCTGAAAATAAATAACCATTCACACGATAAACATTGGAAAAATAATCTCTATGAATCTTCACCACAGCCTTCGATTCACTTACGCGGGTTTCGTTTTAGATTTCGTAATTTCTGGTTGCAATAATATCGTCACCTCTTCTTCACTACTGTCACCGCCTAATTCATCTGTAATATTAATCAAACGAAGCCTTATTAAAATGTATCATGTTGTTACCAACTTATCAAATTAACGGAAGCAACTTAGTTACCTGTCTGCCTTTCATTTGAACCAATTATTTCCACAACATCAGAATCTTCTGTATTATCATCATCAATGTTTATTATTTCCCATGTATTGTGGCCTCCGTCGCCTATCTGGCCACTTCCCTTACCCTGAAATATATAAAACGTAATTTTTCATTTCTAAAAAAACCGAAAATCTAATCATAGCAAGATATTCAGCTCTACTTACTATTATTTCGACGGATGATGTGTCATTACTATGATTATATCAAGGAAGAACAACTAATTCAGATTTGGGTAATTTTACATAGGGGAATCGTGGAGTTGTACATTATTTAACACCTAATGTCTATTTATTAATTGATGAGACCTGTTTTTCTGGGATATTTTGCTTACTTTTTGGGGTACATACCTCATTTATGTCTTAACAGAATGCCAAAAATCGCGGACAACAACTGAATATCTGATATATTTCCAGTTCTGTACCAATTAGATGGATTGGCAAAAAGACTCCTTAAGTCCAGTTGAATGAGAGAGAAAATCTTCCATTTTGTCAAATTTCTTGGATTTGAACATTGTTACCATGCCTACGCCACCCTGATTTAGTTGTTGAGACCCCACAAGAAAAATAACTTCATTTCGTAGGCATGGTGACAATGTAAAAATTCAAGAAATTTGACAAAATGGAGGATTTTCTCTCTCATTCAACTGGACTTAAGGAGTCTTTTTGCCAATCCATCTAATTGGTACAGAACTGGAAATATATCGGATATTCAGTTGTTGTCCGCGATTTTTGGCATTCTGTTAAGACATAAATGAGGTATGTACCCCAAAAAGTAAGCAAAATATCCAAGAAAAACAGGTCTCATCAATTAATAAATAGACATTAGGTGATTTTACCTCTAACCTCCATTTTGGTAACTGTCTAATATTAATATACTACACAAACCTTAGTCAGTAACCTGTCTGTGGTTTAGTTTCACGATCGGATAATTTTCACAAACCACAGCTCATCCGATTTATAGAAAGCTTACCACCAATGATTAGGTAACTAACTACAGAAACCTCTGCATGGGCAATATCTAAACGCTACTGATATAGGTAAAATACAAAACTCCATCCGAGACACCTGATAATTTTCATTCTTTGAAAATTCTGTGATTCAATGGTCCAAGAATGATAGAACGCAATAACTTACCAGGGTCTCAAATGCAAGGGAAAGAAGGATTTTCAGAAATACTCGGAAGATCTAATTCTTAATTTTTTGAAAATGTGGCTATTTTTTCAAGGATACGCATCCATTTCAGAAGAATTGTCTTCATCATCATCATCAACATCAATAACTTCAGATAAATCGTCTTTGATGCTGATTTCTTGCACAGTTTTTTGCAATGCTGTTACTTTTTCTGTGTCAATTGAAGTTACAAAACCATATTTTTCTCCTTTTGATCTGTGTGAAAATTTCATCTTTGTCAATAAAAAGATTTGTTAACGAAATAAATTTCTCGTCGGATTTCCATAAAAACGATGCTCTTTACGTACTTGGCTTCAGCATCAACTTGTAAAGCTTTTTGTATTAGATCTGAAGAAGCCTTGACTTTTGATGCAGCTATATTTGAACATCTTATCACCTGGAATAAACCGGACAAGAACATAGCTAGAACAGAAGTTAGAATATAAGTATTGTGAAAAAGGAGACGAAATGTCAATTTTCGCAGAAATAATAAAGACCTAGTTTCCTCCAAAAACCAGGAATGGAAGTCCAGAAGAAATGACAAAGGCATTTTTCGGATAAAGCAGGGCGTTGGATACAGAAGATAAAGGACGGTAAAAATGGAGGAGGTCCCTTGGTGTTTTTCCAGAAATACATCTGAAAATATGCAATTTCTGAGCGGATGAGCATCAAATGTGTAGGTTGTAACAGTCTCCGTCTTGCAACCTCAATGGGAAGACAGGAGTCCAAACTCTCTGAGACAACCGCATAATTCCACCACTGAAGAGTATAATGCATTTCATAAGATTAGAGTTAATTTTGTTTAATTACTTGGTCTTTCAAGAGCAACATTTCGCCGGTCATTTGTAATACACAGATTTCACGATGTTTATTCATACCAATCACCATTCGACCCTCCATCACTTTCTCTTCGCTATTTGTCGGATCTAGCAGCATGTATTTCCTGAAATCAGCCGTAGCAAATAGATATCGGACACTCGAATCGAGCGCAAGAATTTTGACAACATGAAATCAAGCCGTTTAGTCATACCCTTTTTCGAAAAAAGCAAATGTTGTACAGATGGGCATATGGTGAACGCTAAGTGGGACTGGATCTCGATCTTCTAAACTATGCTGAAATACAAAGTAACTCATATCATCATCATCATCAGCATAAAACCGGTACCTATTTCCAGTTCGAAATTATCAATCAAATGAATCGATTAACTTTTTAGGGTCGGAAGGCGGTCATATCTTATCACGTCAACCGGTATGCAAAATAATTACTCGATGCTAATGTTTAAGATGTAAGATTATGGAGTTTGTTTTAATGAATTAAGTCTACAATAACTTACAATTGTTATTTCATCTCCACAGACAGATACATCTGGCCGTCTGAAATACGAACACAGAAGTTATTTCGATTAGAAGCGCTGAATGTAGGAAAAAATGGCCGAGGAAACAACCATGGCCTTGGTAATTTATTCCTTGGGCATTCCTTCCGTAAACCAGAAGTGATAATGAGTAAGACAAGAAGCTCACTAGCAATTGAAGAAGCTGATAGAATGTCACCACAGTAACATCTCGACGCACGTACACGTATATCATATATCGGTCAACTCGTGAGAGAATGATTCACCAATGCGCGGACAGACAAGTAACACGTAACATGAATAATACTCAGTTTGATGGAGTTTACTCAACACGAACTACAAGTATATGGGAGTTGATAACAGGTTTGATGATTGCAGTTACAAATGGAACTATTTTCTGTGCCATCACTTTTACGTCGTTGAGAAGCAAAAACTCGATGTGCATTTTGATAAATAACTCAGCTGTTAGCAGCGCAATTGTTGGTTTATTGGTTATACTTCAGTATTACTTAAATCTGAATTATGAAATCCATCTCTACGTTTGCGTTGTATTATCGGCTTCGATTACGGCTTCTACTCAAGTTTACGGACTCACACTTGTTTTAATCACGCTTAATGGATACATGATGGTTTCCAGCGAACGCTACTTGTCCGTCGTTACGAAGACTGTCCTGCGCAGGATTATTGCCGGGATCTGGTTTCTATGCTACGCGTGTTTTATAACGGTCGGTACAATTGTTGCCCGACGCAGAAATCCCATCATCGCCGGACGTATGACGTGTCGTCGATCGACGCTGGAGTTGGAGATCGCGTTCAGCTTCGCGATTCTTTTTTCGATGACCGCGTTTCAAGTGAAGATAATACAATTTCTGAAGGGACAACGACGACGCAAGCGAGATGACGAAATGACGGCCACCGCAGAAAGTTGCGGAGAACAAAATCAAATCGAACTTAAGGGGAAAATGATCACGCGATTGTCTTCGATTAATAAAACGATGAAAATTCTGACAGTTTTGACAATCTGTTTGTGTACTCCGGCAACTATTCTAAAACTGATCTATAACGTGTGTCCGCATAATTGTTATATACAATGGAACTACGTGCGAGGTTCCTCATTATTCACGCTTTTAAATCTAATACTGCACGTGTTCGTGCACACAGTCACGAATAAAGACTTCAGAAACATGTACAAAAAGATTTGCTGTTGCTGTAAAAACTTTGTAGCTCCCGAGCCGCCGCTACCCGTAGGACGCACTGAACTACACGAGATGACCCGTATTACGACCATTTTCCAGAACAAAACTAATGAACAAACGAGTATTACGAGTATCACATCAACTAATAGAGATACATTTAACATCTGAGCATTTGCTGTAAAAATCTTGTTTCTTGGTGACTTAAAAAAAAACCTACTACTTATTGTAAAAGATTATGTGTGTACATATCATATTCATGACTGGTAAACCGATATTAATCTCAATATTACAGAGTTAAACCCTAAGATAATGATTTAACAATTCATTCTGACTAAACTACATCATCAGAGAAATAAAATTGTAAAATTATCAACTGTGGGTTTTGCTCATTAACTCAGTAGGCCTATCATTTTTATGTATATTAATATTCAAAGAAATTATACAAAATGAATATACAGATTTATGGTTGAAAACGTGTCAAATATTCTATTCATTTGATATGAGTTATAACAATAACTCCCTGTCCGGATTGCATGGAATTCTGTGCAGCAATGTTTAACAATCCAACGGTTTGATAAATAGACAGTTTAGTTGAAGAAATAACTCCAATTCGTGTCAACCGTTGATAGAAAAAAATTGTCTAACGTATAGAATTTTATGCGATGAAATTTCACAAAAAGATTTATGAAAACGAAACAACCCGCAACTGTTAACTAACAGCTATCATCAGGTAGAATGACACCTATTTGTCAATAGCCGGAAACGTTGATGGTATTGTTGTTTTTACAAATCTGTTAGTGACATTTCATCACAATTCTATTTCAGGTGATAATGGTGATAATTACCTGAAATGTGAGAGAGCCGTAATACCGGCCAAACTGGCCGCGTCGATCAGATTACCGTCGTGGTTTAGAATATGAATATCCAGACGTATTGCCCACGCTTTCTCTTTGCTAACGATACACAGAGATTCCAAATCGACGCATCGCGATTCCTTCAAACATCGTTCGATCAAACGATTCATCTCGACGCCTTGATCAGACAGTCTGAAATATATGAATTTAATGTATAGTTTCACTTCGCTAGAATATCAGCATGGCCACTTTCCACTGATTTACAAATTCACTGATTTTTCCATGCGATAAGATGAAATTCCTTGAGTAAATCGGTCACAGGTGAATCAAGAGAAATTTCTTGGGTTTAAAATCTTACAATTCATTCATTTTCTATGAATCATGTACCCGGTATTGATTAAGAAACACATGATTATTAGCATTATCCAAATCACAGGTTTTTTGGCAAAATTTGTTAAATTCCCTAGTCTTCCCTGGATTTTTTAGAATTTTCTAGTTTATCTGCTGCCTGTTGATGTCAATATTCTATCAGTACTGATTATCGCTTTGTTTAGGAGTGAACAAATGTGCAAAATAGAAGATTGTACCGAAATCCAACATATTTTCAGTATTTTTGGAAAAATTGAAAGCTAGTTCAGGAGAAAAGGAAATTTCATACACTAATGAATGTATGCAGCCCCTCTAAAATCTCAGTGTATCGAGATCACAAGATCTAACAATTTCAACAAAGATTTCTAAGCTTATTCCGGGTATGTCTTTTTAAAAATTACCTGCCCGCTTCAAATCCTGGTGAAGCCATTGGTGACAATTCGACATTGACGTAAAGTAAACCCTCATTCGGTCGCATTGGTTTTGGTTCAGCAATTTCACAAGACACTTGAGCTAACACTCTGAAATTTCAAGAAACTTCTGAATCCCTCAAAAACTATTTGAAATAATCTTTCAGCCCATACACATATATGCATATCTTATTCTCAGACAGTTACCTAGTATTTCCAATTTCAACATGACAGCATCCATATTCGATACCAAATGATATCTTAATCCGTCGATAACTGTAAGCATCTCTTCCATCTAATCTCTTAAATGATAAACACAATAGAAATGTTGATATAAAATGAATGTATGAATTCAAATATATGAACATTGAGAATAAATAAACAATTTTGATAACTATATATTAATTGAAAATTTACATTGGGGATATAGAATAGGCCTAATAGTAATCTGCTGAAAATGGACCATCCATCTGAATTATTCAAAAAATTCTTTGGCTACTACTGCCTTTTTAATATGTCAATATATATTGCTCTGGTGTGCCCAAGTTCCCAGACAACCCGTAATCTTAGTTTTCGCCATGTTTCTGGTGGTAATTAGCACGATTAAATTGTAACTCTTAAAGATTAGTGACCTTTTTCTCAGCTACTGCGCGTAGAATGAAATCTCGCTCACAATTCGACAATGGAACCTCTTTCATTTTATCGTCGGGTACACTGTATATTGTTTTAAACCGTGAAAAGAATCTAGTTAGACAGAAACATTAATACATTAGGCACACTGTAATGCGCTCATGGAGGCTGACATCTTGGAATTCCCCCTGACAATTGAATGATTTAGGTCATTGGGAAACCCGGAACTAATAACGCCATTCACTGACTGAAACCATAGTGCTAGGTAGTAACTGTAAAATATGGATGTTAAGCGCTAGAAATGCTGACGGATTTACAGGTTTAGTGATCGAAGAGGTGTCGGGATGGCTAGTGGAGCTCAAAGTGCATACGCTGATCTGGGCAAAACAGATGGTAACTTGACTGTTTGATGAGTTTTATTTTTCCAAAAAACTAGTAGGCCTAGGCCTAGGCCCAAAATTCAAATTTCATTGATACGTCAAAATATCCATTTCCTTCATGTCAAAAACAAAACGGCCCAGTGATATGATAGGTGTCAGGATTCTGCTTTATTGGCAAAATATTTTTGCATCATTTAAGGCAGGGAACAAGATCAGCCAGAGAGGGGTCATATCAGTGATGATGACGATACGCCTCCCGTGAGGTCAGCTCGTCGTAAGTCGATTTCTTGTCTCTCTGATAAACTATAGTTTAAGTCATTTTCAGCTATGTTATGTGGCAATTAACAAGAAAAAGCTTTTTTACCAATTTCAATATTTTTTTTAACCAACTGTAAAAGACTAAGAGTCTTCAATGAACGTCAGGTTTGATCAATTCATGTGTTGAGTTAATCATCTTTTTTACAGCTCCTCGATTTTCGAGAGTAAAAGTGGCATTTCGAAGAAAATGTCGCAGAATGTTAGGTAAAATGGTTTAACCGCAGACCCAGTTTCACTATAGAGCTCAAATCATGATTAGATATAAATTTGAGTATTGAATATGTGGTCTCCATGTTACTAATCATAATTTCGCTTCAAGTGAAACTGAGGTCAGTAGTTCAAAAGTTAGTTAGAGATGCCAGCAAATAGTAAATGTAGTGAAAATTAGGCTACAAAAACCTTGTTTCTCATAATCAGCCTGGTCAATTTTGTTAACTGTGATAATTTGTTACCAGTTCATTCCTATAACTGCCGAGTCTGTTATGGTCTGCTTGATCGAGATTTGTTTCAAGTAATAAACTGGATCAGGGTGTTCAGGCAGCCGGCTGGGTCAACTTTTAACTTCAGCAGAAATGAGAAACAAGGTATCAATTTTCTTGCCTTGACACTGCATTGTTACTGTGGCATTTTCTACACACTCTAACCAACCTTTGAGCGACTGGCCTGTGGGTTCTAGCTTTTTAAAATGATAATCAAAATTTTTAGAATTTAGATGCTTTCATTATATATTTGCATGGTTAGCGGGCTTTTCATCTAGCGTGGTACATGTTTATTATATTCACAGACCCTTTAGACTAGTGTAACCAAGTCAGAAACATCGGTTTAAACAACTGCTGATATGTTCCCACCTGCAGAGAATAATTCAAGGGATACGGGTGGCATGAATAACGATAAAGGGAAAAAAATAATCACAATCCTTCTGTCTCCTTCAATGGTATATTGAATGTCTTCACAATAGAGCTATGTGTCATTTGGCCTATGCCTTGTTTCCGATATAAAATCAATGATGCCACCACTGCAATTACGACAATTTTTTTTTGTCAACATTTCATATTTGTACGAGACCATATGTGTTATTTATGATAGATGCGATGAAAAAGTCCATTTAAACGAATACTATAGGGATATTGTTATGAGATATATAAGTGAGACCATGTACGTGAGTGCTATTGCTAATATTCATCGGTGTTGCTGATTTAAAACATTATTAGATTTATATCCATCAGACGGATCAATATTATCGTTGTTATTCCGGCGGAAATCATTTCGATTTTCAAACGTCAAAAGATGTTTATAAAACTATAGATACCTATTCGATAGTCGGAGATTTCAACGAGAAAAAGAGCTTTAATTGCGTAAAGTGAATTTCTGCTATTTTTTATCTGTGAATAGCGGTTTGGATTTTAGCGGTAACGATGCTATAACTGCCCGTGACAAATGAGGGTTAAAGCTTTTAATTATGTATGTCTAGCTATCGGTACACTGCAACGACGCTGGTGGTGACTCGCTGCAGCTAGTCGCTCCCTCGCTCGGATGCTGTCCTTCACTCGCTGTGCTGTAATATTCCATTCATTGCTCATTTAAGATCATTCACTCTTTTTTTACTCGGATTATGCGTGTGTTTTTGTGATTATGTAATATCGCGCACCTGTGCAGCGGATGATGATGATTCATTATTTTGATTAATTGTTTCAAATTGCTCAGGATCTGGAGGCATTTTGTGCACGCCGTTCAGCAATCTGTGTATCGGATCTCTTCCGTCAAAGCGAATCAATTCATATGTTAATTTCGAAAACAAGGGGATTTTCATCGATCAAAGTGTTATCTATCGGCTGTAAATGTTTTCTAGTTGTCCGTGTCATGTTATTTTTAGGTGTAATTTTATCTGAATCGGTATAATGACAGGATGCCCTACTGGTGCTGACTAGAGGATCCCCGCCTAGTAATTTATGTCTTTTATTATTGCGAGCTGGTTTTGTCAGATGCAATGCGACAGAATCTGGCAGCTAGCACACGCTACTAGTTAGTGCAGCTATTCAATCATACCTACGAGCGTTTAATTGCTCGTATTTCAAACTGAGTTTGACTTAGTGAGACTGGGGGAGACCGGGTTAGACTGGGTGAGACCTTAGAGCAATCATTGAGATGATTGCTCGTTGGTGAGACTGGGGGAGACCGGGTGAGACTGGATGAGACCTTAGAGCAATCATTGAGATGATTGCTCGTTGGTGAGAATGGGAGAGACTGGCAGTAGCTTCCTTCTCATTGTTCTCTTATATCCTGTTAGATAATTGACCGGTGTGAAGAAGAGCAGCTCTACTTTCTTTAAGTAGAACCTCTTTGTCCATGGTTTATGCTACCAAACATTATCTAGCTCTCATGATATTCTAGTTCCCATCAGGTTTTACATTTTCATTTTTTTTACGTGTGTCTTCTGTCAGAATTGACTTCAAAATGGTGTCATTTCTACATTTTTTGCAGTATGATAACTGCGTTAGTCATCTTCTGGAACATCGCAGAACGTCACTGACGCTGCTATATGTTATGATACATCGAGCCATGTCCCGAGAGTGCGGGATTCTATTGGGCAGTTTTCGGTTTGCTGTAGTCAGTTGCAACATACACGAGTTTGAATAATCATAAATTAGCTGCTTTTGGAATGATGAACACAGTGCAGACAGGCTGCGCAGTACATGCCATAGCATTTAGATTGCCTAGCAACCCTCAACTGTCCTGTTATAAATTATACATGATCATCCTCGTATTCCGAGCGTGTGTGACCTATTCATTAGTTCGATTACCATTTTATACTGTTGTAGAATATCGGAATAGGCTTATGAACGAGTGTGAGATGTTGATAGATCTGTTTTTGTTATTGTAATTTTCTAGGATTTTCTAACGGCAGAATTCTAGTAGATTCCATGGATCTGAGATCTTGCATAATTTATAAGGAACCTGAATCTCTCGATCTGTTGAAAACCTTATAAGGTTTTAGAATCCTTTTCTTCTGTCTTATTCCACTGCGGTGAGGAGTTGTTCTGCATCATATTGATATTGAATACATTTTCTGCATCATTCAAAGTTTATTTGTGCGATTCTTTTTTGTGAAACCTCTCAATCAAGAAGGAGGTTTGACATAAAAGTGTTTTGCGATGGTAGTTTATTAGTTCGATGATGCATAGGTGATATAGACTAGACTCGAATTTCGTTGAATTATGCGTATAGCCCTATTCCGTGTGGATTGATAAACTGAAATATGGAGGATGTACGAACAGATATCGGTAAAGCTGTCAAATGGAGTAAAAGCTCGATGCATAAAGCACGAAAAAAGCTACAAGGTAAAACTACAAGGCACGTCTGCTAAAATAGAATTCACAGTTCGACATTGATTGTATTGATTTCTTCTATATTAAGGTTTGTTACAGACAGGAAATTTGATAATCGAGCTTCATTCGAGTGATAAGTACTCAGAATATCAAACAATTTGAAAGCTTTTCATCTAGAGTTTTTTAACGAACAAGGAAATTTGAAGCCGTAGATTTTAGACTGAGTTGTCGAACGTGCGGTTTACATAGCTCAGAACAATGCATTTATACGACTGAATTTCTAATTGATTTATCGCGTCGATGTTCAACCGAACAGCTGGTAGAAATTGAACATATTTTGATTTTGTTGGAATCGAGTCGTTGAATTTCTGAGGGCCAATCCTCAGTCATCTGTGGTCAACTAGATTTCAGTACAACATTTGAAACACCTTTCATTGTCTACCCGGTACTTATTGTAGGCCTATTTATTAGGCCTACTAGCAACTATCTAACTAATCTAACTAAATTAGATAATTGCTCGAAGATTAGACCTACTACAGACTGTGTACAACTGGTTCGTACTTGACCTCTGAATAGTGAACGTTGATTAAGATTTCTAGTAAATCTTAAGTATCTATCATCAATTCAAGACCCGATCCTAGATAGATAATGAGTTTATATCTCTAAAACTGAAATCATGTATAATTATAGTGTATTCATAAGAAATAGGACCGGTAGAAATATAGAGTGACGTCACTTTTGACGGTTTATGAAATGTGGTCTCTTTGGGTTGTTATTGGATAATGAAAAATTGAAAAATATGAACCCCTCAGAACATTCTACCCATATTGTCGGTCATCAATACCCAATTTGGCCGGAGAGAAAAACATTTCCTAACTGCAATCGATGTAGTACCTAGAATATGATTCAAAGCAGTATTTCACTTCCTCGTATTTCGACGCTGCTTAGTTAAGCTTTATTCTATGTTTTAGATAATGAAGCAGGTGGTTTTTTTTCGGATCGATATTTAAGTTTTTTTGTATTCGTATCAATGCTTGAACACATTGAGTTGGTTGTTTATTGTTATAGCAGTATACATACGGTTTTTCTATTGAAAATTATATAACTTCAGCATTTGCCTTTAAGCAATATTCAAACAGCTTGTGGATATTATATAATTCATATATTGATAATATATTTTTGTAAAGCAATTTTCTACTCTTTCTATTTTTTTCCGTATCATGAATATTACAATAATGTCAGACATATTGTGAATAACCTTTTGCCACTCCCTTGTTCAGCTGGAAAAATTCATCCAGACATATCAAACCAGTGTACCAGTAGCAGAAACTGTGAAAATAGTACGATCTTTTTTTTCCAGATCTGACTCAGTTGCACACGTTTCCAGAAGGATCTGAATCTACAGAGAACGGGGAACCGAGTAATCAGAGAATCATACGCATCAATACACCACAGACGAGCAAATTCTGTTCCAACAAAATCAGGTTCATTTCATCTTTAATCAGCCAATCATTCAATGATGTCAACTATATAAAAACTGTTCAAATCTGTGACAGCTAATAATACCGGTACTCCATTTTGACAGTATCCCGGTGAAATGAAACTATCCAGATTTCTGATTTCACTAATACGGGGTAGCCACTGTCCTTGAAAACCTGGAGAAGTCAAGGAATCAGAAAAATCTAGAAACAAATCCGGGAAAACTCAGGGAATTTGGCAAATTTTGGAAAAAAATCATGGAAAACTTGGATAATGTTATTGACCAGGCATTTGTTTATCAATATGTCATTCATAAAAGATGAATAAACATAGAAATTCCTCAGGGAATTTTCTGTTATAATTTGGAAAATAGGAAAAACTCAGGGAATTTTTTAAATTGGTAGAAAGTAGCCCCTGTATTTAGAAGATGTTTAATTTAACACGTCTTGGTTAGAAACTTAAAAATCAAAGGCCAAGCTTTGACGTGGCAGGCTACTGACAATAGTGGATCTCATACCCTGAGGAGATGGTATAACTATGATAGCTTTAAAGCACATGATTCCAAATGATAAACAATTCACTTTTGATTTTCTATTATTCCACATCGCAGATGGATTCCTGTTGTCGCCTGGCAACGGGTATAACCGCGTGGGTGTTCGATATACGCGAGTGATGAAATCACTATTTTCACATCAGTACACCTAATAATGGCTATCAGAAACGTTGCTCCAAATATATACTCATCAGGGGTGGATCCAGGGGACCTGTGGAACTTTTACAAATTCATCAAATCAATTTGAGTGCCCTTTTCTATTTCATGAACGAAGATGATTGGTTCATTTCATTGGGTAGTGCCACTAATATTGCCTTTTTGGATATTAAAAGTGTCCTTATGAGATGTAACAAGTTCTTCAAAATTCTCCGGATCAACCCCTGCTCATTTCCTACAAGAAATTTTCGTTTTTTGCTGAAATTCTCGTCGGATTTCTTATGTTCTATTTTCACGTTTATTTCAGCACGGCCAAATATAGCATTTTATCGTTCGTTCCAAAATTCCTGTTTGAACAGTTTCGTCGATACGCGAACATATTCTTCTTATTCATCGCGTTACTGCAGGTATGAAACAACCCACACTTCAGTGGCATTTTAAACAACCCACACTTCAGTGGCATTTTAAACAACCCACACTTCAGTGGCATTTTAAACAACCCACACTTCAGTGGAATTTTAAACAACCCACACTTCAGTGGAATTTTAAAGATGTTTTTATATGAAACACTCGTTGTAACAATAACATAAATATCCTATACTAAGAATGAAAAACATTGCCTGAAATGTTTCCTTTTTTTTCAGTCTTATTGTGGGTTTTATAATATCATTGTTCTATTATATTATTATCTTGTACATATTATATGTAAACAAATCATTCATTCATTGTTCTACATTAACCATTTTTTTGAAATTTCCATAGCAAATACCCAATGTATCACCTACAGGACGCTACACTACTGCAGTACCATTACTTCTTATTCTACTTGTATCAGCTGTTAAAGAGATCATTGAAGACTGGGTATGTTAAATAGAAACACTTTATCACCCTTTATTCCGTATATTGAGCTATTGTAAATATAATCGATGTTTTCTGACGCAATGATGACGTTTTTATTTTAGAAACGTCACAGAGCTGATGACGCCGTGAATAATAGCAAAGTTCTCGGTAAGTGGAGAAACTGACTTTAAAAACCAGGGCTGGATTTCATAGATGTGGAAGAAAAATAGTCCCTGGGAACATTTTGAAATTTGTCAGTTATAACCATGGTTTCTCATTGTTACTATGGTGGTTGTCATCCAGATTGACGATTTACCCCTAGGGATAACTTTAATACTCAGTCTATGAAACCGGGCCCAGGCTGTTTTATCAATGAATCATCGCAATTAAAAGAAATGATGATTTCTGACGATAGTTTTGCGAGATGGAGACTGGCAGTTGATTAGATGGACTCAAGTGGTTGTTGGTGATTTTGTCAAAGTCATAGCTGGTCAGTTTTTCCCTGCTGATCTGGTGCTGTTATCTTCCAGGTAGGCTATGTACTTGCATTCATAAAAGTACGGGTGCTAGAAATTTTGATGCTGCTGCCTTTTCTATAAATGGAAATCTTCCATTCTCAGCTGTAGTTCTGTTAACTCATGGTATCAGCTTTAAAGACTTAATGTTATAAGATGAAGTGAAAGACGGATGATGAAATCCCTGGGGTTAAAGATTGATCCAAGTCTGCGGGAACTGGGCCATACTGTATACATCAATGCTTCCAGTGCTTTAAGTCTGCTGCACTTCAAAATCAATTACACCGATTTGATTTAGGATTCGAGATTCCCAAATATTCTCTCGAGTCTCGCAGCAATTTTCATGATACGATTCAACGCGGTTTGAATTAATCGGTCATCAATCTCAATCAATTTACAGCGAACCTCAAGCGATGTGTTACGTAGAAACATCGAATCTCGACGGAGAAACTAATCTGAAATTAAGACAGGTACGATCCAAATTCAGAATTACAGATTGTTTCCTGGAACGTTGTAGTTTATTTACCGGTTATCAAAAGTTTGAATAAAAAATCCGAAAACTCTTCAACAGGAGTCACCTGACCATGGTCTCAGAGTCTTTGAATTTGTATATACCGTAGTGTATTTTGATTCTATTATTGTTGATAATTCTAGGTTTGTGAATTTATAATCTTGACGGTTTCGTTAATTTTAGGGGATCTCGGAAACTGGTTCCTTATTGACTCACGATGATCTGACGTCGTTAACTGGAGTTATAGAATGTGAACCTCCAAATCGACATCTTTATGATTTTGTTGGAAATATAAGACCATCGGGCAGAATGTAAGTTCTCTATGAATCATTAATGAGTAAACCAGTGGGCGGGGGGAAGGAGTCGGTGTCCATCGTCCCCTTGATACCTTGTCAGCATGATCCCTGCAATTCTTCATAGATTTCATGCGACTTGCGTGAGGATGGAGGTTATCGACTATCTAATATGCTAGCCAGCTAACTTGAATTTCGCCTTTAAATCTGAACGGGGATGTTGCTAAAACTCGGTTTGAGGTTTGGGGCAGGGGAAATGTCCACCCCTCTTGAAAATGGAGGTTACATAACCGCCATGGAGGTCAACCTGAATTTCTTGTCTGTGTAATATACGTAATTTCAATTTCTTGATGGATTCTTGTTTGAATGATCGTGATTGCTTTCGCAGAGCTTTCCCGTTTGGTCCGGATCAACTGTTACTTCGTGGAGCCGCTCTGAGGAATACACAATGGGTGTTCGGTATCGTAGTTTACGCCGGTCAAGAATCGAAATTAATGCTGAACTCGACGTCTGCTCCGTTAAAACGTTCTACAGTCGAGAAACAGACTAACACACAGGTTAGTTAGATTTGTGTCGAATGATGAACCCTTGAAGATTGATCAGAAATAACTTCCTTTTCTTCCCTTTACGCATCTAGATTTTGTTGTTGTTTATAAGTCTGATCGTCATGGCATTAGTTTGTACGATAGCCAGTCAACTTTGGACGAACAAACATTGGGAAACGGATTGGTATCTAGGATTTGATGGTACGTATATCTCTGATCTTTCATATTCCGGAGCCAGTTCCACGGTTCCTGATTGAAATTGGGTTTAGAGTTGAATAAATGGAAATGAAATTGACTGAGACTGTGTTTCTGTTGTGTAACCGGTATGTTGATATTTTGTTGGATATTACGGCTATTTACAGAAGTATCACCGAGTAATTTCGGATATAACTTCTTGACGTTCATCATTCTGTTCAACAACCTGATTCCTATCAGTTTACAAGTCACGTTAGAAGTTGTCAAGTTCATCCAAGCGATCTTCATTAACTGGGTAATAACTAGAACAGATTTACTCCATCTTTTAGAAAACAGAATTGAATAGTGCGGTCGTAATCGATGTACATTTACTTTTCAGGATCGAGATATGTATCACGAGGAAACTGATACACCGGCAATCGCGCGAACTTCAAATCTCAATGAGGAACTCGGGCAGGTGAAAATCTTTCCTTATAACAAATATTCAATACGTCTCTACGCAGAATGTCCATAGTTCTCAAGTATTGTTGATCTCATTTCTAGGTGAAATATATATTTTCGGATAAAACTGGTACACTGACTAGGAATATTATGGAATTCAAAAGGTGCTCAGTAGCTGGCATTGCGTATGGGTAAGATTATCTGATGATTTCATTTGTATATCGTCAATGTCTAACCAGATTTTTGGTCAACGAAGTAACCCTTGGATGTTTTGTTGTAGGAATGACAATGATGATTCAGATTATTTTAATGATCCGACTTTAATCGATTCTTTGAAAGCAAATGAACCTACTGCTTACTATATACGTGAATTCATGAACATGTTAGCTGTCTGTCATACAGTAGTTCCCGAATATAGAGGAGGGGAATTAAATTACCAAGCTGCCAGTCCAGGTAAACTCACATTAAACGACATGGTGACAGCTTGAACTCTGTTTCTCCATACATCTATGACTAACATTCTCGAAGGAAATGGATTAATATCTATTCAAAAACTTACTTATTTATTTTCAGATGAAGGTGCTTTAGTAAGGGCTGCACGCAAGTTAGGTTTTGAATTTTCAACCAGAACGCCAGAATCTGTTACAATCACAGTGGTAAGTCTAGCTAAGATCTTTATTCTATTTTCAGTAGATATCATTAAGTAGACTTAAGCCGGTATTAACGTTTGAATTTTCTAGTTCGGAGTCCCGGAAACTTACGAAATTCTGAATGTGCTTGATTTTACGAGTGATCGTAAGCGAATGTCAGTCATCGTGAAAACGCCGGATGGAAAGATTAAACTATACTGTAAAGGAGCTGTGAGTAGTTTTGAAATATCTCGTGAAATTTTAAGGCATCATTTTTCCTGAATATTTCTTTAATTCCTATTTTATTAGGATACTGTAATTTATGAACGATTAGGGGAGAGACAGCAGTATAAAGAAGTGACGTTGGAACATTTGGAACAATTTGCTACGTTGGGTTTACGAACGCTTTGTTACTCCGTCGCGGAAATCTCGCCCGACTTTTACGACGAATGGAAACACACGTATTATAAAGCTAGTACATCTATACAGGACAGAGAACGAAAACTCGAAGAGGCAGCAGAACTTATTGAAAGGGTTCGTGTTTTATCCATATGACAGGGTAGCCACTCGCCTTGACAATACGAAACTTCTGAATGCTTGAATCTAATGATAAATATGTTTTCCATCCATGTTACAGAATCTGAATCTTGTTGGTGCCTCCGCGATCGAAGATAAACTACAAGATGTAAGTTTATTTTCCTTTCCCTGTTAATCACCGTTTAGAATCTAAGCCTATCAGTTAGAATGTTCTGATCAATTTTTAAGGGAGTGCCGGAAAGTATCGCGAATCTAGCGAAAGCCGATATCAAAATCTGGGTGCTCACAGGAGATAAACAGGAAACTGCAATCAATATAGGTAAAAATCTTGCGGAAGTTTAGAGCTGAAATGACCGTTCGTTCACCTGAATCAATCATCGATATTTTAAATACGTATTTTGTAGGATATTCCAGCAAGCTGTTGACCCAATCAATGGCTCTACTCGTCATTAACGAGGACAGCTTGGATGTAAGTTTCATTTATACACACGTCATATGAGTCTCGAATATCAGTGACAATGCTCGATGCACTGGTATGAAACCAACTTTTGAAACGTTTTTGAAATTCTAACGGATTATGATTTAATGTAGATCCCACCACGTAGAATGCAAACTTAAGATTCACGAATTCAACTCATAATTAGTGAATCTCTAAGTTAACACTTGTTTGTGCCTTTGGTCGAGTTGTTAGTTGTTTCATCACTCTGCGATATACTCTTATATCTCTTTCAAGCCATTCTGTCGATATTGATTATCGCGCAGGTGTTTTATGAAGTGAAATACTAGTTGTGCAGTGTATAACATTGAACAACAATCCTTGTATTTTCACGTGCAGAAATTCTCATGTATTCGTGTTAACATAAACTTATGTTAAACACATATGTTGCCTCAAGTGATATTCGCACCTTATGTAACGCACTGGGCCCTGTTATTTAGAACTCCTCTTTTCAATGATTATCGCACGCCATGTTGTGTGTTCACTGATTATTGCAGGCTACTGGCCACCAGGTGTCACTAGAGGTAGGATATTTGCGCGCGTTCTCCCTTGGAATACATCCACATGAATTAAATTGAAAATCCACCTCTTAATTCAATACGGCATATCGACAAATTGAAATTCTGGAATATCTCTTTCACTGGTGCTAGTCAGACCCGGAAATTGGAACCTAATTCCGCCATGTTTCGGCTCATTTGCTATAAAGATAACCGCTTCAAGCTTTTAGTAAGCGTTATTTTACTTACTATAGGTCAGCGCATGTAATCCTTTAAATAATACATCCTCACAATGCATTGGATCTGATAAAACATCACTTAAAAGGCTAGACAGATTACTTCTGTCTCATAGTTACCAATACACCAAACATTTAGCGACAATGCTTGGAACAGCTGAAGAAGTGTAGACTGGACTACACTTGAGGGGGGGGGGGTACTGATAATAGTGATCAATTTGTCGATATACCGTTTTAAGGAACAGCCAAATGGCAGATTTAATACATAGTTTGATTTAGGAGTTTATTCTCGGGAGAATGCGATAGTTATCGTTTCGGTGTTCAATTTGATAATCACGGTGGTAAGAAGCTCTGTCGATAGATGTATTCAGCGTTTCTCTCGTCGCAAAATGATTATTAAAAAAACCACCTCACATAGATGTACTCTGACTACGTTATTACTGTCTCTATCCATCGGTTCGAGTCGACCTCGAATTTCATTTCAATATGAAGCAATCCTCTACATAGATGAAGCATGATTGTTTATGTATGGATCAATAGGTGTTGCTATGATACAGATGTTGTGCTGCTGTCCGATGAAATGCCCCGACCTCGGTCCCGAAGTGTTGACTAGTCAAAGTTGAAAGAATATGTAACTAATGGTCGTATCTCGTATACAGTTCTTACAAGCCACTCCCAAACCCCAAAACTTGTGTTATGTATTATTGGATTTAAATGTATACCGGGTTTTAATGGTATTTTCAATCATACGTTTTGTATAACTCAACACACGCTTGACATACAAAAAAAACACATTTTTTGATCGGTGTATTCTAGATTTAGTTTAAAAGGAGGGGTATAAACCGGAAGGTGGAAGTGTTGGAAATATGTTAAAACAGCCTGCACTAATAACAGCATGAATTTCCGAGTTAGGTCCGCTTCGATATATCAGAGAATAATTCATCGATGTTCCTCTATTTTTTTCGTATTCATTTTCGTTCGTTCTTCAGTTCTACTGATCATCATTTATTCAAGAAAGAATTTCGTAATTTTTTTCGTACGGACTAACAACGTCGTCGTCGGTTTCAGCGATGATTTCTTTGTTTTTTGAATGCTATTATTCATTATCAGTAAGCATCGTTGCCTCGAATCGGATGTATTTTATGTTTCGGTTATTGCTGTATTCTTTGTGTTGCTTGGCGACTGCCGTAACGAATGATTTTGTACGATGAAATAATTTTACGGCATTTATTCATTAGACGCATACGCGATAGAAACTTTAATTTCCCCGTGGTGTAGTCGACTATATCGACGTATCGGGTTCAGTTATTTCGAAGCGCTGAATTTCCGGCGAACTTCGAAAAACTCGTTAATTCGCTGGCGATGATTTGAAATATGCGTGGATGCCTTTTTTGATTTTGTAGGCGTGTCGAGAGACGTTAAGACGTCACGTGAATGATTTCGGTGAACAGTTAAAGAAAGAGAACGAGGTCGGATTGATCGTCGACGGACACACGTTGAAGTACGCGTTAACGTGCGATTGTAGACAAGATTTTCTAGATATAGCTCTGTCGTGTCGCGCTGTTATATGCTGCAGGTATGTGGAATTTGTCAATGGTCATTGCATCAAAAAAATACGCAAGGTTGACCACTGACCTGGAAAACCTGGAAAACTCATCATCAGAATCAGAAAAATCTAGAAACAAATCAGGGAATTTGACATGATTTACCAAAAACCTGGAAAACTCAAGGAATTCTATGCTATTGACCACATGTTTGTTTATGAGTACTTGATTTAATGGAAAATGAATAAATTGTTACATTTTCAACCTAGAAATTTGTATGATTTACTCAGAGAATATTGTGTAATCACATGGAAAAATGGGGGAAAACTCAGGGTATTCATAAATGGCCGGAAAGTGGCCGCTGTGTACACGTTTTTGGCCCATGCCAAATTTGAGCCAGTATAACACTATTACTAACTGGGTCCACATGCCTGTTTGACACTTACCATTCTAGAAACTCGTAATTCTTATTCCGTTCTTGACGTTGTGTTTCAGGGTTTCACCGTTACAGAAAGCCGAACTGGTCGAGCTGGTAAAGACGTCGGTTAAAGCGATAACTCTCGCGATCGGTGACGGCGCCAACGACGTAGGAATGATACAAGCGGCGCACGTCGGCGTCGGGATCAGCGGCGTCGAAGGTCTGCAGGCGGCGTGTGCTTCAGACTACGCGATCGGACAATTCCGATTCCTCAATAAACTGTTACTCGTTCACGGAGCTTGGAGCTACATTCGTCTTGTTAAACTAATTCTCTATTCGTTCTATAAAAACATTTGTTTATACGTGATTGAAGTAAGTTTTATTCATCTATTCAATTGTCAGCCATGTTTAATGATAATCAATCAACAACGGTCTCGTGTTGTATCTTTCAGCTATGGTTTGCTATGGTTAGTGGTTGGTCCGGACAAATCCTCTTTGAACGTTGGTCTATTGGTCTTTATAATGTGGTAAGTATAGATAAGCCGATCTCTTGAAACTTAGGATGCAGGGATGGGTCCTGAAATTTAGTATAGGGGTCTAATTTACGAATTTAAGGACTATCTGCCTAATTATTTGCCCTATCTACCAAATATTGAAAAATAGCTCCTCTAGAAGCAATCTCCTGACTTGTTCAGGACTATAATTGATAGCAAAAGTAATAATAAAAGTGCGATGCTTGACAAAATATAGGGGGGTTGGGGGTATTTAGGCCTCCCTTGGTTTGCCCTGAGATGTGATTTATCATACTTAGTCTTTGGTAAAAAAATTGCAATTTTTTCGTGCTTAATTTTTGTTATTGTTTCATAAAAAATTTGTTATTTTGCAATATGCAATTTTTGGTATTTTTCTGACACATATATCTCTTTGTGTTTTAGATTTTTACAGCAGCACCACCATTAGCTATAGGGCTATTCGATCGTTACTGTAGCGCGGAAAGCCGCTTGAGATTTCCTGCTTTATATAAACCTTCGCAGAATGCTGAACTATTCAATGTCAAGGTAATTGTCATTATTGCTGTATTTTTGCCGCAACTTTCAAGTTTCACATAAACAGTACTGAATAACTCATGAATTGTGACTGAATTCTAGGTATTCTGGATGTGGATAGCCAACTCAATATTCCATTCTATATTATTATTTTGGATGTCAGCACTGGCACTCGATCAAGGTAAGTGATGGGATATTACTCGTAATCGAGTGATCTGGTTTTAAAACTGTAGTTGCAGAATTTTCTCGATTTCAAATTTCAGGTGTAGCTTTCGAGAACGGCAAACTCGGTGGATATCTATTCTTAGGAAATTTTGTTTACACGGTCAGTAAGATCTGAGTGATCGGTCTTCTATAGCAGACGCACTTGTATTGATTGGTTTGATTTATTCTGTATTGCAGTATGTAGTTGTTACTGTTTGTTTAAAAGCCGGTCTAGAAACCAATGCCTGGACCTGGGTAAGTAGAATCTTTAATGAGAATGTTTATATTCGGTAGTTCTTGTCTCTACTCATACAGATAAGTTCTCTAAACATGTAGTACATCTGATAAGTTGTGTAATTGTCTTTCAGTTGTCACATCTAGCGATCTGGGGAAGTATACTATGTTGGTTCCTATTCGTGCTAATCTATAGCCATGTTTGGCCGACCATAAACATTGGTGCAACTATGGTTGGAATGGTATGTGGCAAATATCATGAACTTGATGAAATCGACCACTGTATTGAGTATTTTTCCTTCGGCATTCTTAGGCTGAATTTAATTCATTTTCAGGACTACCATGTATTCAATTGCCCGATATTCTGGATGGGTTTGATATTGATTCCTGTTTTGTGTCTTCTAAGAGATTTTACTTGGAAAGTGTAAGTACCAATATACCGGTAATAATTAGTAGATATCTCTGTGATAAGAATGAAAAATGTTTCTATATTGTTCATTCTGATTTTTATACGTCGCCCAGTGTAAGACGCACTTTATTCAAATCATTGCGCGAAGAAGTACAAGAATTAGAAATTAAAAATCAAGACCCTTCCAAAGTTGTTCTTCAAGCTACGAAGAAAAGGTATGTATTTATTCGCTGTGGCTTTCTATTTCACGCTCTTTACATTTTATGATGATAAGTTTGGTTCAGATTAAAAAAGTGTCTTATTTATTCTTAGTTTATGAATTTGTCCTATGATTTAGTTGCTTTGACACAAAATATGTTAACCTTGCTTGAACGATACTGAGAATGCTGTTTTCAAATCAGAACTAGTTTCGTAACTGGAAAGTTAAAAAATTTCAGGATTAAGTTCGTTAGATTATCACTCAGTGCCGGTATCAATCGGATGAGATATAAAGAAAACAGGTATTAACGATGGTTTTATGGGGGGTGTAGGTCGACTTGCGCCACGATGCAAGGGCGCATAGGTCGACGCAGCTTTGCGATTGAGTCGCAAGCAGTCACAAGGCCGACCTACACCCTACAGCTTTATGTGGTGAGGTCAATGGTTGGTTGATGGATTCACAATAAATTCCACTCATATAAAGAATGAATAACCGATGATAATCCTAGCACGTTGTGTACGTTCAGGAAGGTTGAACATTCGTGATTATCTTTTGTTTTAGCCTAGAATTTTTATTTCGAACTGTATTTTCTACAAAACATGAAATAGATTATGATTTGAAGGTTAGCTTCGCAAGGGTTTAGACAACACGAGAAATCATTTGTTATTTGTGAAGATAGAACAATTGATACATTTAAAATGTGGTTTTTCCAAGGTATATTTGTAGCTAATTTCTGCTTGGTTTTTACAGTTTTAAATTAACAATACTGAATAAAAGGTAGATTCAGAACGACAAGTAACTTATCCTTTCCTGACCTTGCACTGTAGAGAATGAAGCTCTTATCTTACATTTATATTTGTCTTTTGGTTGATGATCAATTTAAGCATTTTTTGTCACCTTCAGCTTCTTTATGTCTTGTATTTTTAATTCTTTTCTCGATGTCTTATTTATTACTTATTAAGATAAAAGGTAAACTCGCAGCATGTGAATACATACAACACTCAGTTTAGTTTCATCTCGCACTTATATCAACCTTGAAAAGTGTTACTCCTCGGTCAGCAAACTCCCGTATGATAACTGATTATAGTTTTCCCTCTCGCACATGTGGAAATAGTCTGTAATTATCGGGATTTTATCAAGAACCGCGAGACGAATACTTATGATTGAAAGTTTCAAAAGACGTGATTACGAATGGATGAAATTCTCATTGTCGGTGTTGGATCTATTTGTACTTGTAATAACAGTTAATGAATTGTGAATATGATCTATGAGAGGTTTTGGTGTGTTGATGAATCTGTATATGTACTGGTATGTGTATTGAATGGGTGAATGTACTGTTCTTTATAATGTACTCTTACGGCATTCATTACGGCTCTATGATACATGTACATAATGTAATTAAATCATATCGGGGAGAGGTTCTTCATAATCGATTTGAATGATGATTTGTCTTCGAAAAATTTGATGTGCTCCGTGTTTGTGATCATTTGTTATTTCAAATCTGGCAATAATTCCTGAGAAACGTCAACACAAATGGTGCTTTGTAGGTTGAAAGGATTTATATAGAGTACAAGCCTTCGCTACTAGTGCATCGTAGCTTCATCAGATATATCATCTCTGATTAACCCACGATGCACTAGTAGCTAACGCTTGTACTCTAAATATATCTAGTCAACCTACAAAGTACTATTTGTCTTAACTACTGATTTGACACCGGGTTAACTCAGCTCCTCTACTTCCACACTTCTCAACAATTCCTAAAAAAATAACTGAATTGAAACTGATTGCGTTTGTTTGTGTGATATTTCAGATTAACCGAGACGGCACGATTGTTGAAGAACGTGTTTGTGAGATCATCGACGAGAGTGCCGTCTGGTCAAGCCGAACAACAACCACGTAAGTACAGCCGCCACCGCATACGAGTCTTTACTGTTTTGAGCATGTATTGATACGGTGTATTATGTTCTATATTTTGTACAATACGGTTTATGAAGGCTGCAGTATGTGATATATAGAGATTTGTTCAACACTTTCACAAAAACATGCCGAAAATGTGTTTATCTTTTGTTGAATTTCTGGTAAAGTTTTAAGAAATTTGGAAAACTGGCCAGGTATGGATCTGTCTCCAACGCAAGAAGAAAATGTATCTCTCTTTAACCCAATAGTAATGAAATCAATACCCGAAAGTGCTGGAGATGCGATGAACTAGCAAAGTCCATCAATTTATCCATGCACTAAAAGGGTAACCGGTAATTGAAAATTGAAAAATTTGTCCATTAAAGTTTAAGAATTATGAATTATTGAAATGAATTGACTTGTCTGGGTCATGGCTTTGTCCCTCCACTTTTGTATGAATTCAATTAAATCATTAGATGACACTATGACACTATCATTCGCAGCACTTAACTGCCATTATAGATGATGAAAGTTTGAATAATCATTATCACATGCAGCCTTCATATTGAACTAGATAACTTCATTGATCACAATTCACGAACATTTACTAATTATACATATCTCATTCATTCAGTTTCATACCTCAAATCTATCATTTGAATTAGTTTGGCATGATTTGAAACAGTTCTATAGCGTTGTGATTTAAGGTGTGTGTTGAGCATACTGTAGTGGCATGATCTATCCCCTCTAAATGAAGCTCTATTCTCTTGAATCTTGGCAGTTTCAGTCGAAAACTTCTATCATCAATTTATCATCATTTTTAGGAGTCTACTATGTAAATGTATCAGGTATTGTCATCAGTTCTATTACAACTACCTACTGTGTGTATATAGTCTGTTCGGTATAAGTTGAGACCAATCGATCGGTCAAAGCATTTTTTATTCATAAACCAAGAGTATATGGACTTTGATGGCCTTCAGTCATTCAACTTATACAGAACTGACTATAAGTATATATATGTATATATTGACACTACAAATGCTCACCGTTTTGATTAGATTCAGTAGTAAGTACAATGAGCATGCAGTAGCTGCCGTAGTCACTGGTGTTTTTTGTCGTCTCCTCTCTTTCTAATCTTACAACATCATGTAATAGAATTTTGAGCTTATTAGATCAATATTTCGAATACAACCCTACTAATCTAGCTAGTGTCCAAGTTCTGGGATAGGTGGTTGAAAAGCGTATGTCTAATTCGTTTTTGTTTTTCGAAACCAGTTTTGAGTAAGTAGTTCATATTCTGAGCAGTGTTCTCCAATGGGAAATCGATTTGCAAAAGCTGAGGTACTTTTTGGGTCGTTGGTGTCGCCAAATCGTTTCAATTTTTTTTTCACCCAAAAATCATTTTCCTTAGTTTCGAAAACGATATTTTGCGTAGTTAATTAAGGGATGTTTTAAGTTTAAACCAGATTTCGTTAATCATATTCCTAGCTCTTTGCCGTGATTGGTGATTTTTGCTTTCTGGAGGAAACGTATTTATATTTGAGTGGATTTGCTTTCTTGCTTAATAAACAATGTACGCAGTACATTTCCATTCATGCTTGTGCAGTTCAATCCCATATTTATTGCTACTATCATGCAATATCTGATTGTGTAGAATTTGTTATTTTATCGGTAATATTTATAGTTATCGTGCGATCTCCATCAACTATTGCAGGTATTTGAATATTATAGACATGCCCGGTGTATAGCACACGTAGAATGTAACAGAAGTGTTTTAAAATTCGCGCACACGTCCACAGACTGACTGGTTATTACTAGGATGCACCAGCATGCAGGAGCATGCAGGGAACCTGATCGAGGCATAAACGTATAATCTAGTTTATACATCCATGATCGCGGCAACGTCCATTTTAATGCCTATCTGAGTGTCACTTATCGAAAATGTAGAATTATTGAAAATATTTGGGGAACTTTTCAAACGTTTTAATTTCAAGATTAAAAACGTTGTCTCAAACGAAATGTTGCAGTTTAAACTCTGCAGTCTGACACCGCAATAAGCAGGGCATATTTTATGTAAATACTTACTAAAAGTGTTGCAATGATTTGAATGTTCATCAAAGAACAAACAGTTTCTTTTTTCTTATATTTATATGGTGCCGTATTTGATATTGCGTCAAACATTTTTGGGTTAACATATAGACCTGTCTTGAGAAAGGGTAGGTCTACTAATATGTTAACCTGAATGATGGAATATTGAATAAATTATGATAATCAAAGATACGAGAAATAATAGCGCTGTTTGTTCTTTTATGGATATATTCAACCATTTAAATTCTCTATTATCGAGGATTAACAATAATTTGTCAATGATGAACATCATTGTGTCATTTACAGAATATGAATTAGTTGAGAAGCGTAAGTTTCAAGCATGTTGTTGTCTCGGTCCGTGGCGACCGATGCAGACGTATTTTCTCCCTGATCTTCGTTTCGTGTCATATTTCGATCATATTTCGTTGAATTCGAAAGATATTAATTTTGACAAATTTTCAGTTTCTTATTTGTGAAATGAGTGTCACCGGCTCAGTTCGTAGAAGCGCAACGACCAACAGTTGAGATCTATTATTTTAATGGGCACAATATATGATCATCCCAGACACAATGCCTCACATTTTATTCTTGTACAATCATCAATTCTCTTTTAAAGTCGTAGAGAATTTAATGATATGGAGCAAAGCTTGAATTGGATAGAATTGAATAATGAAGCATGAATTTGCATGTTTTCTATGATCTTAAGATTCGTGGTTTTGAGATCATTTCCAGGTTGATATATTTTCGAGTCGAAATATATCTTTTTCAATCTCGATTTCGCAAATTTGCACAATTTTCCTCTTCCATTTTTGCTTGTTAAACTGTTTGTACAGGATTTCGATAAACGATGAGTTATGGTTATTTTTTCTGATTTGCTCATTTTGAACATTTTAGTTTACGTTCTTCCCCTTCGTAGAGAACCCTTATCGTTGAGATGGCACAATTCGTAGATTTCTCCTGAAAATGTTTGCTTTGATGATGTTCAATTTTGAATTTTAATCAGCACCACTTTGTTCAACCATATGGTCTAAAACAAAGAAATGTTACTTAGAAAAATGATTCCCAGTTACTAGTTTTAGTACGATCATTCATATTATTACATAAGGTTTTATAAGGACACTGCGATGAAACTAATTCAATATATAAGAATATTGTTCAGTAGTTTTGACTGTTTAATTGTTAGGTGTGTAATTCACAGTCATTTCTTCTCTTCTCTCTCTCTCTCTCATAGATGGATTTGCTTTTTCTCAAGAGGAGCACGGTGTTGTCCGTCAGGTATGTCGCTTCACTGTTATAAACCCAATCAGTAGAAACTCTTCAGCACTCTTTTCACTGTAATAGATGTACATGTAAGACTTACCATATCATATACCTCCTTGTCGTAGATCTTGATAATTTCAGATAATCTAAACTCGGCCTCTTCCTGCTAGTTATTAAACGTAAAGGGTTCTTGATGTGCTGTATCTGTAATTCTAACTAGACTAATAAGAATTATTGAAATCTTCAGCTGGTCACTTCTTGTCTCTCGTTTATTAAGTTACACAGATTTTTGTTTCTGTTCGATCTGATAAACTTTCTCTACAGGACTCTATTTTGGCAGTAATCCGGTATCCGAGCCCAGTATCATCCGAGTATCCCGGAATCCCAGTATTGCGGTATCCAAAATATTGTGTTGTGATACTAGAAATTGAAATTTCTGATTTCACCATGAGACGATTTTACAATTAAATTCTTTCCTACGTTTTCTCGATCGGAAACTTTATGAATCAAAAGCAAACTTTGATGCAGGATACTGATTGATGGAGGATCTCGAGACGATATTCTCTAGAATTTTCTCAGTCTATGAGGAAAGGGCTCTGTGCAATATATAAACCCATTTGTTAACAGTTTACCGCAGATGGGATTGAACCCATTCGAGGAGACGGTGGCTTATTGTATATCGGGTGCTGATCTGTAATGAGAATTGTTCATGCACTTTTAGGCGGAGGTGATCCGGGCTTACGACAGCACGAAAGCGAAACCGGAGGGTCTGTAAACTCGGAAATAACCGAAGTCACCGTGTCGTTCACCGCAGCATCAGCAGCATCAAACAAACCCGTCGTCGGAACATCATCGCTGCAACAATCATCCAAGTTGTCTCATAGCAACAGAATATCTCCGGCACGGTTACCGCAGAGTGCCAGTACGACAGCGCTGCTCGCCGATAGAGTATGGTTTTCAGAGACGTGACGTAAAGCGTCTGCGACATCGACAGAAATTGAGAGGAAAACTGCTGTGATCTTCGCACTGATTGATTGATATTTACAGTATATATGACGCCGAATACTGCCATACATTAAGTTTGCGCGGCTTCTGATGAACCATGGACGTATAAACTACAGTCTCTAGTTTATATGTCCATGGATGAACTACGGTAATATCTGATTGAATACCCAACAATACTGAAATACGAATGTTTGCTGTTTGCGAGCTAGATTCATTATATCAGGGTTCGATCTAAGGAATAAAAGCCACTTGCCCGTGGGGGAAGCATATCTGATATTTCGCTTGCCCCTCAAAAATCAATTTGCCCTACACAGGCAGTCCGATTTGTGGCACAATCATCATTGCATCGAGTGGGAAAAAAGCTTTGAGAGGTGAATTGCGCTTTATTAAACCGATGGACAAGTGATAATGATAACCTACTTGCCCTGATGAGAATATACTTGACCCGGGCAATCGGACAAGTGCTTAGATCGGACCCTGTATGGAAGATGTATTCATATATTGTTTTGATGATCTAAACCAGTGAACCATTCCTATATATTTACTATAACCATTCCTTCGTGTCTTCACTTTTGAATTAGTGTTGGCAGTAAATCTTATACTGTCTACTACTGTAACACTGCCCTCTAGTCAAACACTTATTTATCAATAGCCATAGATCAACATGAATAAACTGTCTAACTTTTTTCCCGAGCTTTGATAATTTTGTTTTCACATAAGAAGAAATTATATTTTTAAACGCCTGTTGTATGCCTTACGCCGCCTGGATTATTATCTATTATTGAATGAAGATACAGATTTATTTTTGTAAAAATTGCTGCCTTTTCTGTAATATTTTCTCTCCTCATCTGTCGTATATGATCTGTACGTTATGATATGTGTTACTCGTAGTGTATTACTCTTATATAGCGACTTCTACATCGTACCTAGGACATGCATGTTACCTGTTACGTGTTATTAATCATGAGAGAACATGCACTTGATGCAACAGAACCATTGACACTTAAAAAGGAAGCACATTTCTAGCCAAGATTTCCCATGTGCGTGCGTTAGGCTAAAAAATTTGATACATTGTTTCTCATTTCTTATACGCTGAAAAGTGAGACCCGGCCGGTCGTCTATCTACCCTGTACATTACCTTTTTTAAAATCATGATCAAACTAACTATAACAGACCCGGCAGTTTATAGAAATGAACTGATTACAAATGTTATTGCAGTTTACAAAATTACCGGCCAATAGATGAGAAACAAGGTATTATTTTTTGGCCTTGTAGTTCTGGAAATTCATCACAATGACCATATTTTCATTAACACCAAATCATTCCGAAATCGATTTATTTCAAGTGTAAAATCACATAAACGGTTTCTCACGCAATTTACCATTTCTATTACTGGTGTATATATTGTACTTCTGTTTAACTTTATTTATTTAAAGGAATGATTTATGAACGAATAAAACCGAGCATTAATATTATTGTTATTAGTTAAACTTGCATGCGGGCATGATGCAGCATTTACTGGTGTCTCAGGAAAAAACTGCAAATTACTTTTATGTACTGTGTATTCATTCCTTGTGAAAAGTTCATTTCAACATGGTCAAAACTTATATACCGGTATGTAATAAAATCTCCCATTAATCATTGATAAATGTGCATGATTTTCGTCAGACCAATTTTGTTACGTATTTAATTTAAGGAACCACATAGAACCGTAAAACCGACTATTTACACTTTTGAGATGGAAAAACTTGATAACTGGCACAACTGGTCAATATTTGGTATTCAATCAGTTGTTTGTTGATGTTTCTGATTTTTCAACCGTTGTTTGTAGATGTCATGACTTTTCAGGAGTCAAGTTGTTATTGGTTTTTGTCCCCTTTTATCTATGGATCTCTACATTGAAATAACATATTAATAACATAACATGATGCGTGTAAATCTATTTTACCAATGTTGATATCGGGAAGCGTGAACCTCCTGAGGAAACTAACCCTGGTAATAGAGGATTGAGTGTAGTTTTGTCTATATGTATCTATGTAAATATGATATAATGATGAATCTTCAACACATATTTGTACGTGAAATTCTTGTGCCTATCAGTATCAAACAGTGAATGCAGATGAATTCACATCGAAATTTATCGATAAACTGAAAAATGCAAACAATAAATGGCCTTAAATCATCAAATCATTCATGAAAAATGCGTAGTTAAAACACCGCAAGTAATGATCTATCTTCAATTTTACATTTTGCATAATTGAAGCTGCATTTTGAACATTCTTCTGCCGCTGCTAGAAAATCTACGAAATATAAATGATGACTTGTACTGGAAGACGATATTAAGCTCTTCACTTTTAAGAATGCATCTACATACATTGTGTCGGTACTATTGTTGTTATGTGATCAAACTACTGTTAACTATTATTATATCGTGGTGGACCCTGCGTTTGCCTCTGTTTATGTAAATGTAATGTATATACAAGAATTACAACAATATTATTTTATTACGCGTATGTTCTGTAGACGTTTGGTGATTTATTTCAATGATTTTGAGTGTGCAATATAGTAAATTGTGTAGTAGGTCGTGCAGAGTTCTTTTCAACATGGCCGTTCAACAACTAATTCATCATCAAATTATTAGTTTGTTTTCTTGATCAATTTGTCTAGATATTTATCGTTTTTGCAAAACTCTTACTATTTAGTTCAACATTTAGTTATACTTGTAGATGATGATCTTTTTTTTGAAGGATGAAAACAACGTAGATGAATAAATTCAAGTCAAGTATTTCAAGATGTTGATTTTTCTGAAGCATTCTCCTTTGAAGTCTATATCCACTACCTACGAGGACTGAATTCAAAACTCTAAATCTGTTGACCAGACTAGAAATATTCATATTGTGTCCATTGACATGAGGATGCGACCAGAGCTATCAATTCATCAAATATTCAACAATCCATCCAGTAGTTATACCATACGACTATGGACCTCAAACTAATTATTTCTACAGCATTCGATCCAGGTCTTCACGTTATCCGGAGGTTAGAATCGTTTTACGAAGAATAAAAGAGATAATAGCTCGAAATGTATTGATAATAATATTTATTTCATAAGTATGAACAATAACATTGTTGGACGGATCATACAGACTGTGTACAGCTGAGTTAACAGCTCAAATGTACATTTGATTCACATGTTTTTATCCACTTATTTGAAATGAGTGTTTCTCATGTCACCAACTATCAAGATCCACTAGATTCTTCTGAAATCCTCGTACACAAATGATTCTTTATCAAGCGAATCTAACTGAATCGCCGAGTGTCCGATTCTTATTTCCCAGATTCTTCGAAGACGTCAAATGGTCTTGTAGCTTTTTCCAGCTTTCTTGCATTCTCATTCGTCGGTTAGGTTGTGATTTTATTCTAGGAAACACAAAGCGAATTTCAACATAAATAGAATTCTTCTTGAAATGTCGTTAACAAGCTGTAGGTATATTTCATACAAACCTCTCTTTCAAGATCTTCGTAACGCGATCGTTTAAGTTGAGAAGATTTCTCGGAAATGTCGCTCGTTTTTGTTCGTTCTGCCAGTACGTGGATAGAATCCGTAGAGAATCGAGCTCAAACACGAACAGCGATGAGGAAATCAACTCCTCCTCCTCGGCTTCATCTTCATTTTCCTCACCGCTTTCAGAAACCATTACTGGAGTTCCTTGAACAAAAGGAAACAAATATTCCATAGAAAATACTGGTAGCATTTCAATCCCCTAGTTTTTTCATCTATGATATTTGCGATCACGCGGACATGATTTGGCCTGGAGTCAAATTTGGCCCATGCCTTATAAGAAATCATTCACTTGTTACTCAGATACATGTGCTATCAAAACGATGCCGTGGCAAGTGAGGTGAGTCACTTCCAGACCAACTAAGCATTCACACGGAATAATTTGATCTCTGGCCTCGTCTCTCGTATTGGACAGGGTCAAAAACACTATGAAGCGGAAATATTTTTTTACCTCTAACGTAGAGATGTTTCCCACCGACTGTAGTTGTCAGGACTGGATTCCAAGTATCCGTAACGCGATGAGTTTCAGGCAGATGCACTTCGCAAAGTCGTCTGCCTTTTAAGATATCGCATATATAAATATTTCCATCCAAAAGAGTCACTATAGCCTGTAAATGTGAAACGAAAATTTGTCAATCTATGAATGCTTTGCTTTTCAAGTCATGTGCATTTTCTTTCATTTTGTTTCCTTTTTAGAGCGCCTGATACTACAACAAGCATTGCTTTTTACAGCTTGTCCTGCTGTTGTTTACATCGTTATATACATACATGTATGAATGGCGATGTCAACATATATGATTGATAATTATTCAGAAAATAAATGATACAAGATTCAAACGAAATTGGACGGAAATACTCACCAGATCTGGAGCCGTTTTGATTTGCATGAATCTCACAGGTTTATTTTTAAGCACTTGAGCCCTGAAAATGTTGATAATACCTTTTAATGACTGCGGTTATATTTGATCTGTATATGAATACGGAGATAAAAGCAGAGTCTTTTTTACCTGGGAATTACTTGTAAAACTTCTTTGTCTTTATCGGTTTTGATGCCACACGGAACTAACTGAGTATCTCCACTTACGCAATTAACTATCAAATACGAAGCCGATTCTAGATTGTTTTCTTCGCTGCCAAGCGTCGTATCGAGAAATTTGAGTCGGGCAGGGGCAGCTGGCACTGTGAAAACCTTCCTTTGAATACCTTGAAAAACAATTCATAAATCTAGAAATATCGGACACCTTTTCATCGGGGGAAAAAACCCTAATCAATGACAAATAATAGATTACCTAGATATTTATCCCATAGAACGATAGTTCCATTCTGTAGACCAATAGCTATAGAAGCATTGCATGGTGACACAGCAGTAGCCGCTATATTCTGTGAAAAAGGCCACACTATATCAGGTTTACGCTCCAAATCTGGAAATAACATCATTCGCATCAACATTTACATAACTGAATGTATTCATTTCCGCAAGTGTATTTTCAATTCACCTTTAGCAGTTTTCAACAATGAGTAGGTTTTCATCTGTGACCCCCCATTCCACCAAACTGCCACATAAGCGACAGTACCTGCAATTCACGAAACAGAAAACACCTCACAAGACATGTAGAATTTTTCCAAATAATGTAATACGATAATATCGTTTGATTTGAAATATTTACCGGGATTTTGTTCTAAACCTATTGGCATAACTTTTCCAGCAGTCAAGAAGTGGAAGGTTGGGATACTGAAATATTTCAAAAATTTGTTTATCAAACCGAAATTATCAATCGCTACCAAAACCTGTGTCAGTTACCTCTCTGTAACTGGTTGATCTGCGGTTGCGAACGGGAGGTATTTCTCATTCTGGAAATCGAAGACTTGTTTGCGTAGGGATAAACTAGCAGATGTAAGAAGATGATTTTCACCGCTTGCAATGATATCAGGTGATTCAATACTTTTCAAAGCCTGAGTCGCTGAGTTAGCATGTGACGCTGTAATTAAAGAAGTTTGTCATCGAAAACAGAACATTTCCCGGGATATCAATTTTTCCATACCATACAAAAAGGCTTTTCCAAAAAATCAATGAATTCAAGGGCTAAGAAATATCTTGGCAAGCTTTTATTGAACGTAAGAATAGCAATTTAGGATTAAAAATTCTCTTCCAGCCGTTTCAGGTTTACAGATTGTGCTATTCTGGAATAGGTAGAGCGTATTCTGGTTGAAATGAATGTGACAGTAAGAGAATTACAGAATCAATAAAAACCTAATGAAACCTGCCTCAGTCAGGCCACAGCTTTGTCTGCTTTCTCTTTTTGAGTTCAAATTTTCTCATGGGTTTTCCCTTCATACCTGATATTTCCCTTGGACCTGATTTCACGCGCATGATTTGAGTGACGGCCGTGAACTTGTGATTTATTTGTTTTTCGCTTGAACTTTCATGACTGGCACGAACTTGATCATCACCGGGTGAAACCTGTTAGAAAACCAGCTTATTATTTTTAGATAGAGTTCACTCTAAAACACGTAGACCCTTTTTCATACTTAATTATTTCCATACCTGAACTTCTGAAGTTTCATCTGTACTAGTTGGGTTATTTTCAGAATCAACACTTTTCTCCTGAAATTGAAACAAACACAATACCAACAATCGTTTTTTCTATTGGATATCACAACAAACTAGAATATCAAATGTATATCTTCAGTACATACCACACTGAGATCCTTTGATGATTCGGATATTTGTTTATTGGCAATTGTTTTCAAGTTTTCTAGTTCCTTCAACCAGGCCTCTTTCGGGCACTGATAAACGTCAAGCCACCATTCGTCCAAACTGGAATCTGAAACAATTTCTTTGTTCATTGAATATTTATATTGGCAAAAGTTATTAGATAACAACATACTTTATATATACTTAAAGCTCAAATGGTGGTTAAAAGAAAGGTTAAAAAGCTAAAATAATAAGTCTAATTTAAAAAGATTCTTACGTACTTTCAAGAGCTATTCCGATATAGTCACCGCCTGAAGAGGGCTCACATTTGTGAGCTATTACCTTTTTTTCTCCTTCCTAAAGAAATACATGAACAAGTCACCAGTAACAGGTAGACAACTACAGAACAAAGAATTGATGGATATTCATCTCTAATTAGTTACCTGGTCATTCAATTTTTTAATGAAATATAGTGTACCATTTGAAAACGCAAAGAGCCTCGCAATTCCTGCAATACAATTTCAAAAAGCCCAAAATAAAAATTACAATTTTTGGAACTAAAATTTGTATTTCCGAGTAGTACTTACCCTTTCCTATGGTTTTTGCCAATATTTTCTAAATTTGGATTTATCGCCAATGGTTTTTCTATACGACCCGGCCCTGCGGTATTGCATTTAGCCACCGGCGAAATCCGCCATCTTTTTTCGTCATAGCAGACCAAAAAAAAAAACAGCTATGCGGGGCAGGTGGGCGGGATTCCCACCATAGGAAAGGGTAAGTACTACTCGGAAATACAAATTTTAGTTCCAAAAATTGTAATATTTCCATCGAGTACTGTACCCTTTCCTATGGTTTTTGCTAGACTAGCCTAGCACAAGGATGGTGGGAAAGGTAGATAGAAAAACCACCGCTCAAACGCAAGGTAAGAGGGAAAAAGAGAGCACTTACCCAAGCACGGAATGGAGCACTGTAGCACAGGGAAGACCGGTTGGCCACAGTGAGTCCGTCCAGCTCAGGGGCCCCCCCAGAATTTTGCGAAATTAATACTTGCAGATATGAGCCCAAACTATGTACAAGGATACACCCCCTGTGATCCTGATAATGCTACATAAATATTCTACACTAAAGGGTCCGATCGGAAAGAACGGACACCTTGAGCCATGACAACAGGACCCAGTGAAGCTAATGAGCCTAACTGGCCTGAAACATCCCGTAAATAAAATGACGTGAATGTCGACGGTGAATTCCAAAAGGCGGCCCGACAGACTTCCTCCAACGGAGCACCCGAAAAGGCTGCGCAGGAAGTAGCCATAGACCTCACTTGATGAGAAACGACTCCCTCCGAGGAAAGATTCTCCTTCAATAAAATGTCCTTGATCATTGAAGAGACCCATCGGGCTACTGTGTCCCGCGAAATATCACCCTTTAGGTGATCCAGCAGCGGAATAAATAACCGCTCCCGTGAACCCCTCCGTGAAGCAGAGCGATCTAAATAGAAACACAACGCCCGCACAGGACATAAAGTCCTGTCCGGGATGCCCGGTTCCACTCGATGTTTTAGGGCTTCAATTCGCCATTGACGCCCAACCGAGCCTGGTCGTTGGTTCTTTGCCAAAAATTCCAAAGCAGGCCGCAGCGAAACAAATTCATTCGCTGGCCCAAAGACAATGTGACCTGGTCGGACTGAAAGCGCATGAATCTCAGAGCGACGGGCCGAGCAAGCCAAGAACAGCAAAAATACAGTCTTTTTTGACAAATTTGCAAAAGACGCTGCCGAAAGAGGTTCAAATGGAGCCTCCATTAACTTCTTCAAAATTACAGACAGATCCCATGGTGGAACTGTCCTTGTTACCCGAGGCCGGGAAATAGAAAACCCAGCAACCAGCTGGGATATCCGATGATCCCCTGCTACATTTGGCCATCCAGAAGCACGCAATGTATGAGAAATCGCGGAGCGGTAACCTTTAATAGTTATGACCTGTAAACCTTTTGCTACAAATAGGTGCAGTAAAAAATCTGCCAATTGAGCTACAGAGGGTGAGCATGGATCAATTTCCCCTGCAGCACACCAATCCGCAAAATGACTCCACTTGGCATCGTAAATGGTACTTGTTGATGGCCGCTTAGATCCTGCGATAAAGGAGGCAGCCTGTTCTGAAAAGCCTGAAGCTGACAAGGATCGCTGGACAATGGCCAGGCGAGCAGATTTAACCACTGGCTGTTTGGATGATGCCGAAAGATCCCCTGAGACAGAAGCGATGGGAAATTCGGAAGAATCCTGGGGTTGTCGCACAGTAGGTTGAGAAGTGGTAGGAACCATTTCTGAGCCGGCCAACATGGTGCTACCAGAACTATGTTGCAATTGACTGATCTCTCTATTTGATCCAGTAAGCGCGGCAGGACTGGTGTGGGCGGGAACGCATACGCATGCATCCCCGACCAGTCCAGAGAGAAGGCATCGACCCCCCACGCTTCCGCGTCTGGAAACGGGGACACAAACAGAGGACACCTCCGATTGAACCGGGTGGCAAACAGATCCAGCAGCGGATTGCCAAAAATGCCCCGAACCCGATCGGCTACTTCTTGGTGGAGAACCCATTCTGTCGCAATAGCCTGACCTCGACGAGACAGAGCATCGGCCATCACGTTCCTTTTCCCTGCTAAATGTGCCACAGTCAGGGACACGCCCTTTGTCTGGCACCAAAGAAGAATTTTGGCCGACAGACCTGTGAGGGTTTCTGAGTGAGTGCCCCCTTGGTTCTGAAGGTAAGCCCTCACTGTTGAATTGTCTGTGGCTAACCAAACGTGGTGGCCCTCCACTCTCCTGTGAAAGAACTTCAGGGCCTTCCACACGGCCAGCATTTCTAGGAAATTTATGTGGTTGGTGGCCTCGTAGCGAGACCATTTCCCGGCTTTGACTCGGTTCTCCAGATGTGCCCCCCAACCTTGGTGACTGGCATCCGTGAATACACGAACTGGAGCCTCTAACGGGGCTAGTGACACCCCGAGCCGAAGATTCGTAGTGGCCGCCCACCACTGAAGATCCGGACTTAGATCGGTTGGAGGTACGGGAATCAAGGCCTCCCAGTTGCCCTTCGACTGAGACCAGAAGACCTTCCAATATTGTTGCAAGCGCCTGCTTCTGAGGCGGCCTAAGGGCACCACCAGACCCATGGAGCTGATGGAGCCTAGAAGCCGTGACCAGTAACGAGCTGTTCTCGGGGTTGTGGACACTCCCGCTACAGCTTCTTGAAGTTTGGCCACTCGAACCATAGACGGAAAGACTTTGCCGATTCGGAGATCGAAGTCCATGCCGAGATAAGTGAACTGTTGGGCCGGCGTCAACTGAGATTTTTCCCTGTTTACGCGGAACCCTAGCTGATGGACTAAGTCCAAGACTGAGGTCATTGCCTCCCGACATTCCTGAGCCGAATTCGCGACTATTAACCAGTCGTCGAGGTAAACGAACAGTCGAACACCCCTTGACTGAAGTACCTTCTGAACTGACTTGACCAACTTGGTGAAAACCCACGGGGCCGTACTGAGGCCAAATGGAAGAGACCTGAATTGGAACTGGCGGCCTTTCCACTTTATCCTGAGAAATCGCCGAGATTTTGGGTGAATTGGAACCTGAAAGTAAGCATCTTTCAGGTCCAATGAAGCTGCCCATTGACCCGGACGGAGCCCTTGAATCACGTCCTTGGGCTTGGTCATCCGGAACCTTGGAATGTCTAGGTGCCGATTGAGGGATGACAGATCTATCACTGTCCGTTGACCCCCTGTGGCCTTTGGTACCATGAATATTCGAGAAAACCAGCCGGGAGAAGTTTCGTTGCAAACTGGTTCTATCGCTCCCTTCTCTGCCAGTTCCTTGAGAGCCGGAGAGATTAAGGCCTCCTGACCTGGTTTTGGCCGCATGTCGGGAGGTGACCTCATCAGGCGCGGTCGCCTTAGGAAACGGAGACGGTAGCCCCGAGAGACGACCCGGGAGGGCCAACCGTCTCCAAAGAGGTCGGACCAGTGGGTTGCTGCCTGCTGCAGACAACCTCCCACTGGTCCCAAGAATTCATTTCGAGTTTTTCCGAAAGGAAGAGCCCCTTTTTGGAGCCTTCCCCTTGCCTCGATACGAACCGGAACTGTTACGACCGGACGAGGCTTGACACGATTGTTGAAGTTGCGCGCTAGTTCTCCAACCGGCATCCGAAGCCGCCTGAGAAAGCGCTGAAGTTTGAGATGGTCCTGTTTGCGTCCGTGCCGAACCTTGCGCCGCCGGCGTCGGACCAGAACGCTTTTTCCACGGAGTTCGGGGGTTGGACTTGGCCTGAACCTCCCGAATCTTCCTCAGCTCTGCGGAAACCGGAGCGCACCAACCGGAGAAGAGACGTGAAGACGTCCCCAATGGGGCTCTCAGCAAAGCATTGGACACCATATCCGGTAGACGAGTTTTGGCACTGGAGTCCATCACTGACTGACGGGAGGCTAACACCAGATTAGCCTGACCCCGAACCGACAACGGAATTACATGCGAAACAGACCGAGCCAAAGATTGGATAATCCGGTCCATTCCCTCCAGTTTTAGGGCAACTGACTCTGGGTCGGAGCCCGCATGAACGGCGGCGGGAGTCTCGCGAAGCTCACCCGTCAACACCTTAAGTGCCATATCTTGAAACGAACCAACCCTGGTAAGATTGTCCAGGATTGACGTCATGGCCACCAAACCGGACTTAGGCAAACGAATACCCGACTGTGCTGTAACAGTATCCGGGCTGATCAAAGTATAATCAGCATCCAGGCAGTTATGACTGTGATCCACAGCACCTGGAGTTGCGTAATACGCCGAGCGAAATGCGCCTATAGGTGGATCGGTTGAACTAAAATATTTCCCAGATTTCATACCCCGTTCTGGAGGGGGAAATGAAAAAGTTCCAGGCCGACATTCACCCCATAATTGCGTATCCAATCGAGCCCATTCTCTTGAAACCGCTGACGATTCCCGTAAAACGTTAAGATCGGAGTCCGGAGGGCGATAAGCTTCCATTGACTCACCGACCAGAGGAGCTGCTGTGGGCTTAGCGCGAGTTGCCCCGTGCTTGACAAAGAACTCACTTATCATCGCTCTAAATGGCATGTCCCCCGCTGGTTCGGATAAAACTGAACGGGACGGAGATACATTGCGAGCCAGGGAAGCCCCCATCGTCTGGGGCAACCCACAATTGCTTGCGACAGGAACGACCCCAGAAGGAATTGCCGCCTCTGGGACCGGATCCTCATTGAAATCAGACCCTACCGCAGCATCCAGGAATTCAGAGTCAGAATTCCGAAAAACTGAGTGGGCTGGCGAACTTCTAACCGGACAATCAGGAATAGGCTTACCTGTTGTAGAAGTTGCAGCGACTTGTTGCGACGAAGATAACAAGTTTAAAATTTTCTCCTCAAATACATGGAAATCCTTCTGAGTCAGGTATTTTCCAGTATCCCGACGATCATGCCGACTTCGGTGACGGTCCCTCGAACGGGATCGTGACCTACTAGAAGAATCGCTTTCATCGCTAACCGACGTCGACGAACGATGAGAAGACCGACGGCGAAACTTCCGACAATAACGATCGTAGTCCCTCTCGCGATCAAACCTTGATCTGCGAGAAGGAGATCTTGCTCGTTTATTACGCTCCCGGCGTCTAAATCTAGTGGGAGAGCGAGCTCTATCCCCGGAGCGACGATCAGAATCAGACGATGAACGTACCGGATGTTTTGTACCGGACGACGTCTGGACCGGACCGGTGGCCGAACCGGACCGAACCGGACCGATGCCCGACCCGGACCGGACCGGTACCGACCGAACCGGTGCGGGCCGTTCGCGACTACCGCGGCGCGCGCTCGGTTCCGAACATGTAGTCTGAACCGGCCGAACCGGCCGAACCGGTGAACGACCAGAGACCGGTGAATGACCGGAGACCGGTGCCGGTGAACCAGCGTTCCTCCCCGGTGAACGGAGTTGGGAAGCCGATCGTACCTGAACGACCGGCGACCGCTCCGCTTTACGATAAGAAACAGGATTAGAAACGTCGGTTGGCACATCGGCCGAAACCGACGAATCCCTGCTAACTCGACGACGATCTCTTAGTTTAAGAGCCTTATCGGCCCGAAGCCAAAGGTCCTCGGACCACACGACGCAAATATTGCAAGGATTGCTCCTTGCACATATTTGACCGGATTTGCGCCTGCACGACGCACATGAATCGTGGTTGTCCCAGGCGCCAAACAAATGCCCGCATCCCTCCCCGCCACGATGCTGACCCTTAGGAGGGGGTGGCATAATTATCCTGTTACAAATCAAAACAATTCAATTCAATTCAATCAAATTATATTTGTAAATAAAATTCTTACGGAAAAAAAGAAATCAGGGATAACCCCCAAACCGAACGGACTCACCGTTACGAGAGTGAAAAACTCCCTAATATCCTAATTCCCAGATTTTTACGGCGAAAAAATCCAACGCGTTCTACTGCGAGAACGCCAAGAAAAAAGATGGCGGATTTCGCCGGTGGCTAAATGCAATACCGCAGGGCCGGGTCGTATAGAAAAACCATTGGCGATAAATCCAAATTTAGAAAATATTGGCAAAAACCATAGGAAAGGGTACAGTACTCGATGGAAATATCACGCTACCTTGCCATCCGCTTTTGTAAATTATAGCCGTTTCAATAATAAAGCTGATTCGTAAAGATTGTCGAAAAGGGACTGAATAAAATTATTTTACCCATATCATCAATAGTGCATAATAGATAGATTCTTTCACTTATAACAGTAGCTGTTACATTCATTATAGCGACGTTGTCCTCTTCCCATTGAGCTATAGTTTCATCATTAGATGAATCAATAGCGGCCAGTCCTGTAGGTAAACCAACAAAAACATAGTAGCCATCTCCACTGTCTTCCAGGTAGTTGACATTTCCTTGAACCTGACAAGAAATATATGGCCTATTTAGTGACAAGGGAAATTAGAAGATTAGTCTAGTAAGGCTCTTAAACCTATTTTCCAGGTGTTCTGTGGGAGTATAGCTTTGAACTTGGAATCCCAGGTCAAACTTTATAAATGAAGTTAGAGGTTATTAGCTTATTCCACATACGTGGAGCAGCACATGAAAATGAGCGATCTCCAAACCACGTCAGCCTGCTTCTAGGTTGGGACAAAAGGAGTTCTCCAGAAGATCTTAATGAACGACTTGGTGTATAAAGTTGAACTAGTTGTTGTAGGTAGGTTGGAGCTAGGCCATGAACACACTTGTATGTTAAAACGAGCACCTTGAATTGGATTCTTAAATTGGAAGCTTATCACCTCGGCTTAAACAAGGTGGTCATTTCCACAATAACATGGGCCTTAAAATTAACAATGAGAATAACATGAATTTAGAATTAATGAATTTCCGATGAATTGTGCACCTTCATTTCGCGAGCGGCTTCAAATTTCGGAGGTCGAACGATTGCTCTTTCCGCTTCTTTTCTCATCTCTTCATTCATTATTATCTCCCAAGCGTTGTCGAATACGTTATTGACAATTTTATCGACCATTCTAAACGGCTGAGGTAAAACAGCCCAGACCAGTTCGGGATCTTGAATAAAGTCGCTATCTTCGAAAATACCATCCATATGCGACGGGGGAGGAATCGCCATTTTATCCATCTTATTTCTCGAGTACCGTGGCACTCTCTCAACTTGCTTGAAATCTAGTCTGAAAAGGTGAAATCTATTGATTATCAGACATTGACAAGTCACCACGTCCATGACACGAGCCAACACAGTCACAAGATCAGAAAGGCATTATATGACGGATTACTAAAATTTCAGAATTGTCTTCTTGATTTGAATTCATGCAGTCGCAGAACTTTTTTACTTTTAGTTTAGGCGAGAATAAGCCTAATAGCTCATCTTCCTGTAAATTTGCTTGTCATCTTGTTAAAAATTGGTTGGTCTATTTACTCACCTTACTTTAAATCAACTATTCACAATCGATTCTTAGATATGGCCAAAAGATGTCACAAAAAAGCTGAAATAATTGTGAACTGTCAAACTCATTCCGCCATTTTGTTGTCAGTATCAACAACACTCGTTCAGAAGCCGCCAGAACCGATTTCTAGATAGTGGGTAGCTCCGAGAGGAGGGCAGCACCATACGGTCACCTAGCGGAATTTCATTAAACTGACCCGTAGTAAATAAGCGTAAGGCACTAGAGTCAGAGACCACAGTGTTTTCTTTCTGCCGCAATGGATTCAATTCGTTCATTTCGAGGACCCAATGAAAGGATTGGTGTCGTGCCGTATGATTTAATTATTGGTGCGATGGGTTTTGGAGCTGTGTCACTGATGAATGTAATCGCTAGAAAACCTGTTTACACCGGTTAGTGCAACAAGACTGTAGACTAGTCTGTGCATACTTCATTCATATAATTCATGGTCATGGATGTCATATTCATAGGGTTACCCATTCACAGCGGGGCCTGGTTCCAAGAAAATAGCTCTACCTCCTGACCTGACAGTAGTGTGTGATATCAAACCCCTAACCTCTAGCTCTGCAATTAAATCTAATAAAATGGTTTTACGGTTAGAAAGAATAGATATTAAAATGTTCATTTTTGGTTTGCCAATTTGCTGGTATTCAGACCACACTCGACCTAACCCATAACCTAGCTGTAAAATGGACCCTAACCCTGTCAAAACCTTAACCCTAAATCTGCTACAATGATTTATTGTTAGAATAGAGATTAAAACGTTCTTGCCAATAAATTTCAGCCTTCTACAAACACATACTAGCGACAGGAGTTGGATATGGAATCGGGACAGTAATGAATAACCAGGTCGATCGGTGGGCTAAAGAAAAAGAGCTAGTCATTTTAGATTACATTAGCAAGCACCCTGAAGATTTTGAAGAGCCACGTAAGTTCAGCTCAAGATTAGGCCAGTAGTACTTAGCGGTTGAGTCGGCTGGATAAATATTGGGTGGACCAGCCTAAGGTTTATTCCCCAGCCTGCTACAATGCATAAGGTTGATTTCGGAGATCTAGTGGAAGACCAAGCATGCTACTTATAAAGTCTCCTAGTGCCAGACCGGCAACAGGCCCAGTAGGGCCTCAAACGCTGAACATAGTCAAGTCAAGTTGTTCACTTACAGCAGGCGTAGGTGAACCTGTATCAACTAAAACTAGCTCAAGATAAGCAGATACTAATGATTTGGATTATTTTGTTGGTTTGAATAACATTTATATGTCTTCATTTTCTTGTAGCCCCGAAGAAATACAAGGATGTTTTTGACACCTGGCACCCAATTCGATAATTCATTAAAAGTGGTTTGATGATTATTTGTTTTTCGTAATTAAATAAAAACTAGTGAGAATAGATTTCTATGAACGAATGAAACAACTGTTTAGTTCTGATAGCAGAAAACATTTCCTTGTAAAATATGTTGCTTTTTGATTATTTAGACTCGAGTATAAATATATGAATGAGGTATTGTTATAGAAATATTGAGTTATCTAATTTTTTGGATTGTCGTGAAGTATCTTTTCGTTTGAATGTGCACAATTTTTCCCGTCAATAATTTCTCATTTTCGGTGACTAATTGAATCAAGTTTATATCCAGGCGGGGCCAGTTCAGTTAATTTTGATACTTGTCCGTCAGAATATGTCCGGGTCCAAACTAAAAACCGTCGACCGGAGATTAGGGAAAACGGGTGATGCGGTATCCTAGACTGGTTGCCTGTCCCATGCAATATCATCTAATTGAAGATAGAGACCGGTAACCAGTCTACATAATATTTGGACGCTAACACGGAAGCGCTCCGGGTTTGAGCTTCTTGTCAATACTAACCTTTTCCTTCCACTTGTAATTCTCACACGCTAGACATTTTTTTCGGCAAATAAAGATTTTTATCAGTTCAAAGCCGTGAACGCATTCGCTTCCATGTGGACACGAAGCATGACTGACAAGTAGGTGCAATGGACAATTCTACTATGGAAGACGGCATGCCAGTTGCTAGTTGCCATTTGCTAGTTGGGCTTGTTGCCAATTGCTAGTTGTCAAATGCCACTTGCTAGTTGAAGATTTTTTTAATCCGTTCACGCTAGCGCCACCTCAATATATGTTTCCTTAGAGATATTTACCATAAGGCAAATCTATCACGTCAAATTAAATTTGATTTTAAGTAAAATCGTATAATTTATAAGTTTGCAAAATTTCAGTTTTCTTGTAAAAATAATGTTAATGAAATGAAATCAATGATTGATTATTTGAGAGAGTGAATTTGTTTTTGTGTCCAGTTTTAATGTTTATATGTTGGAGATATGTTATGCAGTTTTTTTTGTATAAACAGAATATCTTAAATCTCTCTTACATTGTCATTTGAAGAGTTGATATGATTGAATGCTTCATATTTCATGAAATAACCAAGTGTCACTTATGCCCAGTGACTTCATGAATGTCAAATTAATAGTCTTAGACATTCAGTCTAGTCCTAATTGTTGGTGTTTTATGGATCAAGGTTTACAATTCCGTGTGTAATTTTGTTATTTTCCTATTGATTCAAATTGTATGAATCAGTTGCAGTTGACATGTTTTTGGTGAATAAAACCTTGAAATACCTTCCATGATGTAGCATATGTGATATTAAAAGCTAGTAATCTTATATTTTGGATAATCTAAGTCATTAAAAGGCTAATGATAATACCTTGTTTTTCCTGATCGGTCGGGTCATTCATAAATCAATGAAATTTGTAATCAGTTAATTTCTATCTGCCGCGTCTGTTATGTTTAGCTTGATCATGATTTTAAATAAAGTAATGTAAGGTCTACGGTAGATATGCGGCCGGCCAGGTAAACGATTCATTAAATCTTACGCTTTCCAGGGTATTCGGCCAGGTTTATCTCTGGTTTTAGTGCGGGGAGCCATGCACTCTCAGTTTAGGTCCATGGTTGTGTGCTATAGACGTTTCTCTTTTAGAGTCTATGCTTGGACCATGGACGTATAAACTCTAGTTTATAGTTTATATGTCCATGGTTGGACTGTTTTTGAAATACAGTCCACGTGTTTGAGGAATTTAAATTATAACTCCTCGAGCATACCTGGCATTTCGTATAATTGTTGTATGAGAGTAAATATAATTGTTCGAAACTCTTTGTTTTTTTAGTTAATTAGCTACTCTGAGTGATGAGTGATGCTATGTTCTGCCGATTCTTAAGATTCACTATGCTTGGATTTGCATAAACTAACACTAACTGACTCTGGCAGTAGACTCTTGGTTGCCAGAGACAATTCACATTAGTGTATGCAAAATCCGCTAATCCACGGTACATCCTCTATTCAGCATCTGAACCACTCTGAATCAGTACCAGTTATTACTGGGTTCGAACCTGGGACAACCCTGTACATCCTCTATTCAGCATCAGGACCACTCTGAATCAGTGTCAGTAATTACTAGGTTTCAAACCCGGGACACCCCTGTACTCTATTCAGCAGTTAATCACCCATGATCCCGACCTTCCAGTTAATCACCCCATAGCCCGACCCTACCAGTAAATCACCCATAGCCCGACCCTGCCAGTCGCCCCTGACCTGCAAATTTTGCTCTCCTAAGCTCAGAATACGTTCATTTGATGAATCTAGTTATGAACAAAATATAAGATGTTGTGCTTCATTGATGTATCGTTTGTTGGATTTAGACGCTGAAATCTCCACGAGCTCTTCACTTGAAGTTGAAAGGTAGAGGATTTTTGCCCATCCTCCCCCAGGGAGGGATTCGAACCTGATGGCATCGAGATTGCCACGGTATAGACTGGTTGCCTGTCCCATTCAATATGCAAGATAGAGACCGGTAACCAGTCTAGTGGTATCCTCGAATGACGTCACTGCCGCGAATTACGATTGTCGTTGCGTAATCACAGCGTAGCGTAATCACAGTTCAGTTGACACTCGCATCTCGATAACACTGGTGGCAGTATGGTTGAAGGGCCAGGCTGTAAATTGAAAGGTGAAAAAATAAAGACAAAGTTCAATGGGGCAGTCGTGCATTCTGTTACTGGGACTGCTATTGAAAAAACATCGAAAAAGGTACGATATATTTTCCTGGACCAAAGTCGGCAAAGTTTCATCTTTTTATTTTTTACGACTTGCTTATATTTTCAACATTTTATTAGGATAAGCCAATACCGTTTAATAAGAACTTCTATGCTCTTGTTGGACGAATGCTTGAAGATGTCAGGTCTTTAGGAAAAGAACTTTTCATGTTTTTCGGCGATATATGTTTAAGGTAAGGCAGAACGTTTCACAACACTTCATTATACTATTGCTGATTCTAATCAATAAGTTTTTACCCTTTATCGGTCATCCTTATTACCGAGATGGCGTATTTTACCGAGATGAACCGAGATGAAATTAAATATAACATATTTATTTATTCCTTATCAATTTTTACAATTGAAATCATATTATATCAGTAATAAATGCCTGCTGGATTCATATTTTACATATTTCGTCGGATGTTTTTGTAGAAAAATTTTTACGCCATCTCGGTAATAAGGATGACCCAGTTTTTATTGGTCAAATCATTTTCGATTCCAGGGTTCATTTTCTAATGGCTGGAAGTCATTGGGTGAATGGTAAGAAAGGAGACAGCGATCCTAGTAAACCGGCGGAGAAGCCAATACTCGAGATATTGCTTAATAACGATAAACTATCATTTCACAAGTCTGCAGTAGAAATAAGGTAAATCCAATCTTATGTGCTTGATCTCTGTGCAGTCATGAACACGAGACAGTACGGTTCTTGATTGTACGTTTTCTTTATAGAAAGTCTTCCTTGTGTTTTGAACGCTATGAAAACTTGAAGCATCTGGATATCTGCTCCGCGATTTTCAATCATAAAGCGGCTGTACAGTTAGTCATGCAACAGAAAGACAGACAAATCTGTGATATATTGTTAGATCAGGATATTTTACCTGGGGTTGGTAATATCATCAAAAATGAGGTCAGTTGCTCTGGAGATGGTATTTTTATTTTTGTTGGAAATTTTGTAATATCTTTTTTATCATCTACTTTTAGGGATTGTTTGACAGTGGAATCAAACCAGATGAACAGGTACTGTAGGAATAAAACTAAATCTTTTTTGGGACTGAACTTCGAAATTCTGATCCGCCAATTATTATTTTATAGGTTGGCAAATTATCCGAAGCGCATGTTTCCCATCTGATACGCATGACAAGAGATTTTTCAATGCTTTTCTACAAGGTAAAAAATGAATTCTTATTGATTTGAATATGAAAAATAAAATCTACAGGTTTAATGAAAGTATAACTATTTTGTATTTAGTGTAGGAAAACTGGTCAAGCTCTGAATAAGTATTATAAAGTCTATAATCAGAAGATTTGTAAGCAGTGTCAAAGTAAGATCGTTATTACGAGAATGGGTGACGATAATGATCGAATGACATACTTTTGTCCGCAATGTCAGAATAATGATCTCAAAGCCAGGTTTGTAAAGCATAAGGTTCATCAAATACCAGTCAAATTTGGTTGTCTTCATTTGGATGTATGTCATCACATTAACGTCCGAAGAGGCCCAGTCCCTATATTTCCAATTCAATTTACCAAATGTTAGTCATCATTTGGATATCATCAACATGATGATGCTTTCCGCTATGGCGACTTAAACAAGTTTGACTGTACTACCAAACTACTAAATACTCTTCCCTGTAATTTTAAGTTCTCGTAATTATTTTTTTAGGACGCTCCCTAGCAAAAATTCATTGTTAGGCTGGGTCATCAATAGTCAAGATGAACATAGCAGTGAGTGGACATGCCTTAAATGTACACTGATAAATCCAGCAACATCGTCTAATTGTCAAGCTTGCAATTCTCTGAAAACGGCTGCCAATAAATCGAATACCGGACACGCTATTTCAAAATCAAACATTTTATCATCAAATGATAATCGTAAGAGACTAGTATCCGACGATATTCACCAACCTGATTCAAAGAGATTGAAACAAAATCCTGCTATACAAACGAGGAACGCGGAAAGCGGAAGCAAGATTCCATGCTGTAAAGGGCACAATGTGAAATGTTCTCTCCTTGAAGTTCGAAAACAAGGAGATAATTATAGACGCATGTTTTACGCGTGTAAACTACCTAAAGCTAAACAGTGCAACTTTTTCAAGGTATGCTTAATTGTACGAAGTTTATACAGATTTCGTGTTGTGAATAAGATGTCATTTTGATTTCTATAATTCTCATTCTAGTGGGCCGACGATGAATTTCCTTTATGCGAACATTCGAAACGATGTGTGATGAGGACAGTATTAAAACAAGGAGCAAATAACGGCAAGAAGTTCTTCGCTTGTAGTTTAAACAAAAATAAACAATGCAAATTCTTTCAGTGGGCAGAAGGTTATGATTGATTGAATACATTATTCAGAAGTAATGTGAATTTATTATGCTTCTTATATATTTTGTTCGGAATAAATTAAATTGATTTTCAAGCAAACATTGCATCGGTTTTGTCCCTTTCTGTAATTGTGTAGAGTTCCACTTAGCAAGATGAGGCCGTACTAAAGGAAAGACACCTTCATAATATTAACAAGTATAAAATTAGTTTATTGCACTGAAAACTTTTGTATAAATGCATCGGCTTTACTTTCATCACCGACATATACGCCTAACCTGAAGCAGACAATGTTATTATCCCTGCAACCTACGACTAGGTGTCCGTCGTGAATAACTGGTGATGAAAACAACTGACCTGGACACGATAACTGAGTCATTAAACTACCACCTTGTAAAGATATAACGTATATAGTGCCTTCTGTTGATGAAATTATAACAGCAGGAACAGCGTGTGAAGAGCATTCGTTCGTATCGCTGCTTAAAATCAATTCAGCAATACAAGCAGACGAATACACGCTTGAATCTGTTTCGAATTTCCACAGTCTTTTCCCGGTTTTAGAATCGATACAATGAACGCATCGATCGTGAGATCCAATTACTGTATATTGCTGTTCGTTCCGTCCCGAGTATGAACACGGCGAGGAAAATATCGGTCCATCTGTTTGATAATTCCACAACTTGAAAAAAAATAATCATTCAATATAACTGTATGGTGAAATAGGAAGAATTTCGCTTCAAGTAATCGTTTGCAATTTGTCAAATACCTTTTCACCAGAATGGCTGAAACAGTAGATGTTTCTATCAACGCATCCAACCATTAAACCATCGGGAGTCGCTATAGGGGAAGAAAATATCGGTTTTCCAACATCCATACTCCAAAGAATGTCACCATTTTTCTGAAATATATTATACGGGTAACTTATGAATATTTAATTGATTTGTTGCTGGTGTTAAATGCGTAGGTGAATAATGAGGTAAAACTCACAGGATTCACAGCTGTTAACATACCACCTAACGTTCCAACATAAATAGAATAAGGCGTAGTTGAAAGACACGGAGATGAGAAAATACTACCATTTCTGAAATCTGTTTTCCACACATTTCTGCATTCCTGGAAAATATTATACATACGGTAACATCGATATACAGTCAAAGTGCGTAATAAGTCTATCGCTTGCCTAAATCCAACATTTTTCAGAAAACCAATTTTCTCAAATTTTATGAAAATACCAATCTTCATAACGCTGCCAATTTTGTAATAACGCCAGGTTTTCCATCAGTCCCAGCAATGGCGTTATAAAGGACTTTTACTGTGAATACAGAGAACCTTCAGCCATAAATGTGCTTTTTCGATGTGACTTGCAACATTTCTAAATTATCTTTACTTCATCGGTAAAGATGATACACAAACTATGACATCACATGCAAGTCCTCCATGCAACGTGTTCGTCGAAGAGAGTATCTGATTTTTCTACTTACAAAGATATCTAAAGCATAAAGACAGTTGTCATGGGACCCTATGTAGAAAAGACCTGTGATTTGGTCAGCTACGGGAGAACTTTTAATCGCATCGCCCGTTTGATATTTCCATTCAATATCTCCAGTTTCACTGTCCAGAACATAAACACAGCCATCATAACATCCTACAAACAAAAAGAGAAATGTAATGTAAGCTAAATTCGAACATGAAACCTATCTATCATTTTTCATCTTACCGATGACAATGAATCTGCCGCACGGAGAAATAGCTGCTGAGGACTCGATGCGATCTCCTAGCGCTGTATTCCACAGTAGTTCACCCGTATCCATATTAACTGCACAGAATCGACGGGAGTGAGATCCTATGTAAACAACCCTACTGCAACTGAAAATATTTTTGAAACAACGAAAACAGTTTTTCCAATTTCAGAATTAGCTGCGAGATCTCCAGATTTTCGAAGCGATTCTTACCATTTTTGAACAATTAAAGGTGAAGCATCGACGCACTTATCTGTGTTGTATTTCCAGTGTAAACTGTCGATAAGGTGAAGATTTTCTACAGTCCTTTGTTTGACTGCAGATTCACTAGTGATTGTGCCATAAACGCAACCGCTAGACCTACGACTTGATACATTAAAACTATGAGAATTTCGCTTGAAATGGCATTTAGGACACACATAATCCGTTAATTTCCTTCTTTTGATATCTGTCCGATTCTCAACTGATATTTGCCTCTTATCCATAGACCGTTGATCAGAAGATTCCGATGTCACTGTCCAGATAACCTTTCCCAAAATATCTTTATTTTCTGAATCTAAACTGTTTATTTCGCTGAAAATCTGTTCGATGTATGTCAAAATGTCAGCAAATGTTTGGTTTAGAATCTTATCGAGCAATAATGGGAATGAATGGACAACTTGATGTTGAAATTGTTCCACAAGTTGGACGGCTTGAAGAGATGTTCCTCCTTGAAGAATAAACTGATCGTTCCATGCAGCATTCCGTCCCAGTAGATCCTAAAGAGAATCCCAAGATTCTACGGTAGTTTCATTGGAAATTCATCAAGCATCTGTTTTAACGATAAAATTGGAATAGTCCATAACATGAAAAACTCACCGACCAGATCCCAGAGAAAACCTTTTTAGGATCAGTACAAGACTGAACGTGTCTTCTTTCAGCTGAACGCATCAGCGTATTCTTATCTATCTTTCCTGAAAAATGAAGTACCTTTTCATAAGAATTTCAGCAACAGCAGACAATTCGAAGTACAGCTTATTATCTAAGATGTATTTACGTTAAATCTCTGATACAAACCATGATTTGTGATCGGAATTTCTTGAACAAAATGAACCCGGTCTGGTAGTGCATGAACGGTCAAATGACTAGCGAGTAACTTCATGATACTTTCACAAGATTTCACATCTCCAGAAGCCGAGAACATCTTGATGAATAGATGAATCGTACCTTTGTGATGTACGACCACTGCAGTCTGCACACTCGGTAGGTATTTGTACAATAACTATAAAAGTAGGAAGGGATACATACCGGTAGTACGGAAATAATTCTCAGCGAAAAATTTATGAAATACTGGTAAGACTGAATTTTTGAAA